>NW_022995743.1:17997594-18014084 GCF_900245975.1 Drosophila guanche | reverse complement strand
TGCTGCGGTGGCGGTGGCGGAGGCTGCGCTGGCGGAGGCACTGACGACGACGCCGTCGCAGCAGTTACTGGGACTGCCAGCGGAAGATTTGGTGCTATGGGCACAACTGAGACGGCTAAAGCCTCTGCTGTTGCTACACCAACTGGCGTTGCTGCGGAGCAGATGGGTGTCGGAGTTGCCGGAGTGACTGCTGGTGGAGCGGGTATAGCTGGTGTTTCCACTGAGGATGTGGTAGCTATCGGGGCGACTGAAGCTGCTGCTGCTGCTGCTGCTGCTGCTGCTCCGACTCCGACTGCTGTTGCACTTGTCGCTGGAGGAGCACTTCCGTTGACAACAGAAACATTTGAGTTGGAGGAGGAAGAGGAAGAGGAAGTCGATGATGATGCCACTGTTCCTCCTGTTACTGTTGTTGCAGCGGTAGCTGTAACACCGGCTGGCGAGGGCGGCGTGCCCAGCTCTTCCGGTGCCTGCATCGAGTCCTCGTCCATCGAGCTGGCGCCTCCGCCAGCCCCATGGGCGTGCGACTGGTGGTAGCGCAGACCGTTGGCGTGCTTGTACTTCTTGCTACAGTCCTGCTCGGGACACTCGAGCAGCACCGGGGAGATCGCGCAGGGCGAGGCAGTCTTACATTTCTTTGTGTTGATTTGCACGTTGAGTCCGGTGACTGGGTTAAGCAGGCTTTGCGGCTGCGTGGCCAGGCCACCGCCGCTTGCCGATATTGGAATGCCGCTGGCGTTCACCATGCTCCGGTCCGAGCAGCCGTCCGCTTCGCCGTTGAGCGGTGACGGTGCCTCGTCCTTCGACTTGCGC
Organism: Drosophila guanche; assembly: GCF_900245975.1. Lineage (NCBI taxonomy): Eukaryota > Metazoa > Arthropoda > Insecta > Diptera > Drosophilidae > Drosophila > Drosophila guanche. The sequence goes on along the minus strand of NW_022995743.1, from coordinate 18,013,274 downwards.
TTCTCCGGACGCGGCGGCAGAAATGCTGTAGGTGATGTGCTGGGTGTGGCCCCGCCCCCATTTCCAGAGGATCCACTGTTGCTGTTTGTGGCCGAGTTCCCCGAGGCACTGCGCGTTGCCCCTCGTCCCTTAGTGGTGCCGTTGCGCAACTTCGAGTGCACTTGGGCATGGGAGAAATAAATCTGCAATAAAATGACGTAGACGAGAATTTTAGCATTGCTGATCATCCATCCATCCATACATCCATCATACATACCGAACTTCTGGTTTCGGTGAAGTTACTTAGGTCGGGAGTAAGGCCGGCACTGCGTCCGCGCTTGCCGCGACCTTTTGGAGTTCGAGAATCTAATTCTTCAGTTGGTGAATCACAGAATCTGAAATGGGATCAATTTAAATAATTGTTGTTAGTATTAGTATACCCATAACATAACCCATAATGATAGCTGCACCCCCACCAAATGACAGATGGGAAATGCCTCAATAATTTATCCTTTTGAATCGATCAGACATGAAGGACTCTGGGGAATTCAGTTTGCAATTTCGGAGTATAGTGAGGGGGCTGACAGACAGTGGCCTCAATTGGACAGAATGAAAACCAACAAAAAACCGGAAAATAATAATGAAAGGCATCTTTATTCAAGTACGGATCTAGGCTCTATAAAATAGTTTTGGAATCAGGTTGCCCCACCGACAATTGCAGTACCACACACTCACCTTGGAGGAGCCCAATCGTGTCGGGTGCAGTCTAGCAGGGTGCCCACATAGGTCTTGCCACGCCACGTAACGTTCACAACGAGAACGCCGCCCTCGGTCTCGTGCCAAACGATGCCCTCGAGGGTGACCGAGGTGCCCGGCTCGCAGGGCCCCAGGCAGTCTGGTTCGGTGATGGTCCCCACCGAAGTGCCGATGCAGATGTCGACCATCTCCTTGCCGCTGCCGCTGCCGGTGCCGGAGCTGTTTGCCTCGTGCTTAGCCCGCTTGGCTGGTGGGGATTTGGTGTCCTCGTCGCCAACACTGCCAGCCGGCACCGTAATAGTGTGGTGGACTGTCGCTGAGATCATCCCCGGAGCCATCATTTTCGCCTGGGCCGCAGCCGATGCCTTGCTGTCCGCACTGCTGCTCGAGCTGCTTTGACTGCTGTTGGAGTTCGAATTTGAGCCGCTTCCACTTCCGCTCCCGCCCTGTCCCTGACCAGGAGCTGGACCCTGACCGGTGTAACTGTTGGATGCGGCTGCGGCAGCCAGCTGTGCGGCAATGTGAGAGGATATCTTGATGCTGCTGCCGGAAGTTTCCTTTCCTGGCGGCCCCGGTGCATTCGGTCCTCCAGTGACGCCGACGCCGACAACGACAACGCCCCCACCCCCGCCGCTGTTGGATAGCTGGGTAGCGGATGAGGAGACGGCCGTTGTGGCTGCCAGCAAAGAGGCTGCTGCTGGGACGACGGCCGATGGAGATCCCGCCGAGGGCGAGCCGGCCGAGGGTGTGAAAACTCCTGGCGGCACAGCTGACATGGAGGAGGCAGCGGCAGTAGAAGCAACGTTGGCTGAACTGCTCCCTCCGCTGGAATTGGAATTGGAGTTGGACATGTGCACGGCGCGTCGGATGCAGGCGTGGTGGGAGCAGGGCGTTCCCACGTCACCGCTGCAGGAGCAGGATGTTGTTCCCGACCCCGAAACCGATCCCGAGCCGGATCCGGATCCAGAACTCTTCTCTGGCGTGTCCTTCTCCCCAGCCGCCGATGCGGCAGCGGCCGACTTGTCCACGGACATGCGATTGGAATGTGCGTTCTTGTCCTTGGTCTTTTCGCGCCTGTGCCCAGAGCTGCCCCGCTTGGTGCCCTGAGGCGTTGACTGGCTGCTGCTCGAGGAGGTGCTGGCCGAGCTGCTGTGGCCGGCACTGTTCTGGGCGCCACTGGATGAGGATCCGCTGCCAGCACTGGAGTTGTTCATGTGTTTCTTGCTGCTACTTGAGGAGTTACCCCCGCTGCTGCTCCCGCTACTGGAGGAGTTGCCGCTGCTGGCGCTGCTCGAAGAGTTGCTGGATGAGAGCGTCGACGCGTTGTTGACGCCGGTGCTTCCGTCCTCGTTGGAGTTGGCCGCCGTGTTGACGCCCAAGGCTCCGTTCTGCTGGTCGGTGGCCTTAACTATCTCGTGCTTGGCCTCCGAGCTCTTGGTGCCCGGCTTGGTGCGCTTGATCTTCATTTTAAGTCCTTTGTCGAGCGTGGCTTGATGATCAATGGACATTTTTGCGCTCGATTTACCGCTGGAGCTGCTGCCGCCTTGCGAACTCTGGCCACCGACTGGGCCGCTGAGGCTGCCTCCGCTGCCGCCGCTGTTGTTCACGCTGTTTCCGGTGCTGTTGGCGTTACCGCCTCCTCCTCCGCTCCCACTAATGCTGCTGCTTCCGCTGTTGTTGCTTGTGTTGCTGCCGCTGCCGCTGCCCGTTTGCGAGGACATGCCGCCAGCGGAGACTTTGGAGGCCTGCTGACCAGTGCCAGTTGTGGATGAGGCTGTGCCTGGGGCTGACGCTGTAGAAGGGGAGACTAGGCTACCTCCCTTCGAGAAGCCGGCAAATGTCGAGGATGACAATGTGCTGCCGGCTCCGCCTCCGACTCCTGCGCTTGATCCGGCTCCTGCTCCTGTTCCTGTTCCGCTTGCGCTAGGTGTTTTAGAGTGATTCCCGCTGCTGTGACTGTTTCCTAGTGTACTGGGAGTGTTCAGTTGTGCCACCAAAGCGGATTTGTAGCCCTTGGAGCTACCGCTGTAGCTCGACGAGGTAGAGGAGGAAGATGTCGAGTGATGATGGTGGTGGTGGTGATGCTTGGCCGAAGAGGAGCCCTTGCTAGCCACGTTTGTGTTGCTTCCGCTCCCGTTGCCGCTACTGCTGTTGGAACTGCCGTTCCCGTTCGACGATGTTGATGACGCAGATGATGCACTACTGCTCCCGCTGGCACCACTGGGGATGGGCTGGCGTGTGAATTTAATTGTGGTTGGCGATGTGGCCGACAAATTGCTATGCAATGTGGTCTTGTGTGACTTGTGATGCCCTGCAGCCGCTGACGTTCCTGTACCTGATCCTGACGCTCCTGGTGCTGCGGCTGGTGCTGATGATGATGACCCACTCGCTTTGACTGGAGCCGATGCAGAAGTGGATGTAGATGTGGAAGAGGAGCTGGTTGCCTGCTTGGCATTTATCGAGGTAGCCTGGTTGCCACCACCCGAATGCGCTGCAGACTTTTCGATATCCGCGTCTAGATCGTCCAACAGCTCTGGGATCCCCCCGATGTTCCACTCGTCCTCGTACTCGAAGTTCGTGTCTTTCGACTCGCTCGAGTTGGAGCTGCTCGACGAAGACAGCGCCGCTGAGTGGGAAGAGGCTGTTGTCTTTCCAGCTCCAGCTACCTCTGCGAGAGGGTGAGAAATGGAACAAAACAGAAGAGAGCGTAAGTGAGGAGCGAGAGAAGGGACAAAAAGATTGATATTCCACTTGCGAGTTAAATTAAATAGGAATTCAAGGAAAGATGCATATGTACGTATATCGGTTATCCCCAAATGGGGAGCACCAACCCGACCGGCAGGAAGAGACAACAGAGGACGAAATAATACACTGTCCAGAGAGCGGTACTGACTCAGCATCAATAAAGTAGATCTTGGCCATTGCATTTGCAGTACTTTCTTCGCTCTTTTACTTACTCGTGTGCTTCTTGCTGCTGCTGTTGTTGTTGTTGTGATTGCTCCTCTGATTATTCGCTGCCGCTGCTGTGCACTTCCCTTTGCTATTGTAATTCAACGATTGATTCGTTGTTGTCGCTGCCGTCGCTTTTCCCGTTGTTGCCGTCGCTGTTCCTGCTGATGCTGCTGCTGCCGTCTGTATTGTTGCTGAGTTCGCTGCACTTAAATTAGCTAACAATTTGTTACTCTTAATATTGCTTTCCGTTGCTACGTTGCTGCTATTCAGGGCCACCTGCGAACACACGAAAAGGAATCCAAAGAATCAGTTGCAGCTGTATTAGTCCGTGGATGTCTGTGTGTGCGTGTGTTCTGTTCTTGTGCGTGAACGACGGAATAGGACTAATCGAAAATCTCGAATTACTTCACTTTGGTTTCCCTTTACCTTAGAAAACTTCGTTTCCATTCCATTTTACAGGTCCCAGCTACATACATTTATTCTAATTTATTAAACTAAACCAAAAAACAATAAAAACGAACAATTTCTCTAGAATATTTTGCGCGAGCCTCTGCGGCGTCCTTTTTCGTTTGGCAGGGCAGCGACGCTGCTGATGGAACTGAACGGAACACACAAAAAATTATGTATAAAAGAGCCAGAGAGCAACCACCGAAAACTGCACATACACAAGCATACACGCACAATCAAGAGCGGGAGAGAAAGAGTAAAGCGGGGTAGAGCTGCCAGAGGGCAGCGGCAAGTAAACAAAGCGAACGGGCTCAGTGTTGGTAAACGCTCTTTGGGCGGCAAACAGCAAACGGCGTCAAAATACTCACATGGAATAGCTGCTGCTAATAAATAAATAACTATGCGCGACAACTTTAAGTGATTTCGATTGTATTCCCCCCGCACCCGCCACAAACAATAAATCAGACAATGTTAAACGCTACTGCTTCCATAAACCAATGACATCAACACACAAAACGTAGTTGAATTCTCTCCAGCTTTGCTTTTCTTTAACTTTGCCTCTTTCTCGTCTCTGAGCTATCACCGTTCACGCTTATCGCAAACTGAAAAAGTCTAGTGGCCACTTGAGAAAGCAGGCAAAGCAGCCCGAACGCCCGAAGAGCACTTGAGTAGCCCGAAATGATGACAATAAAATAATTACGGTCTTATCGCCCACTAGTGCAGAGCGGAAAGAGGGGCGACCGGAGGTGGGGGCAAGGCATCGAATATTCTCACCTTATTCGGGTGGTGGCTAGTGTTCGCCTCGTTACGTCTCATTGACTCCATGCAGACGCAAACGATCGGGCGGCCGCACTGCGCGGGCGGCCCAAAGTACTTCCAATAGTGCCTGGTAGCGTGCAGGCAGCGGTGATGTTTTTGCTGCGTTTGTTGAAGTTGCTGTTGTCGCGGGCGCTACTGGGGTGGGGTTGTTGCTGCCGTTTAGTCGAGCTTTCCAGGCAAGCACACAGGGAGACGCAGGGCCTCGGCCCACGGGCCAAACTGTTCATTTTCAAAACTGTAAAAGGAGCGGAGAGATACAATTAAAATAAAATGCGATGCAGTGTAATAATGTACATACATACATATTTAAATCGGACTTAATATATGTACATGCATACATGTATACATGTATACTCTTATCACGTCATTGCCTCTCTGTGTACTCTGTGTTGAAAGGTTAACTACACTGTTTACATAACGGAATGCCATAATTTACAAGATGTTTTGCGGAGAAAAGGGGCATAGAGGTGGAGCAGCACCTTAACGACTCGGTAATTAAAGCACTTTGGCACAATTTACTGATAAGCGGCCCCACTGGCATCAGGAGCCCCGCTATCAAGAAGTGAAGTGCCCCGAATCATGATTTAACATGCGTGCTCAAGCACAGTAGCAGCTTCGATTTCGATTGCTGATAAGATACATACATATGTATGTACTGCTCGCTGGGAATTCTAGAAGTCCCAGGCAGCATTCTCTATTACCCGGTGTCCATGTCCACACAATCGAGCCATGCCGTCATCAGTGTCACATTCTACCTTGTTGGTTTTATTGCAAATACACACTTATTCCAGTCGAGTTCCCAAAACTTGTCCGAAAATGGGCTTAGAGTGGTTTTACATTTCTTGACCTAATACCCGCTTCTGTTGACCTCCAAAACCATCATAATCTGTGAAACTATACCAATAAAATACGTTTTTACATATCTACAAACATACATATGTACTTATGTAAGGTACATTTCTTTCCCAAAGCAGCTCCCTCTGTGTCACCAAGCAACAACAAAACAAAACTTGCGAGTCAAAGAGCGAATATGCGTCACCTTGTATAAAAACACCTTGGTAGGCATACACATGTATGTATATAAATACATATGTATGCATGTATAAGTGCGAGTTCGAGCACTCTGGTGAATGTGTGCGGCCGCTAATTGCCAGAGAGTAAGTACTAGGTCCATTCCCCTTCAGCAACAATCGCGTAGCGATTGTAGAGTCTACAGTTTTGTTGTTAGCTTCCCTTTGTTGCAATTTAATTGATTGATAGGTTTGACAGAATCTCTGTTGATCTCTCTCTCTTCCTTTTTCTGTGATGCGCTGGTTTTTTTTTGGGCAACAACAATTAAATTTGCATGTGCTTAACATTTTGTGATAATTAAGTGGCAGCCCGAAACGACAGAAAAACATGATTTTCGTGCGTGCGTGTGGGCCTCACTGGCGGAGATCTGACTGATTTTTGTTTGTTCTGTTCATAATTAATTGAGTTGTTGACTGAATGTTCTCAGAGCCCACACATTGCGTGTTTTTATATATAACTGTTTAGTTGAAGCTAATCCAAATGCTAATATCAACCAAATTACCACTACAGGGACACATAAATACTTATATTTGTAAATACATTCATATGGACATATGCATACATTTTTAGGTGATTAAATTGCGATTGAATCGCCATTGCAAAATGCAAAGAGGGAATGAGAGAGAAGATGTGTCGTGTTCAATGAAATGGTAGTGAAATACCTTTTTGAGTCACTTCCAGACTTTCAAATCAAACAAGTGTTACCTTTTGAACAGACTGGAATGTTGGCATTCGAAACAAATAAGTCACTACACATTTTAATTCCATCTACTCATTTTTCATAACTTTTGACGGGAACCCATTATTTGTGCTGTTCATTAAAATAGTAGTGCTGAGTGCAAGTTTTTAAAACAAATTTAAAAAAAGAAATAATTAATTTAAAAAAGTTACCAACAGGCCAGTAAGATTTTGATTTAAACTATTGAAAACTAAGTTAAATGTAATCTTGTTATTGCATTTCACTAGTATTTTAACTAGAAGAAAAACTGAAAACTCTGAAAATCGATTTTTTATGCGAAAAACGTAATTTTTAGAAGATGGTCGAAGTTGATTGAAGGCAAGGTTAATGTCTTCAATATCCTCAAAATTGATGAAAACAATTGCTTAAAGCTCTGAAAGAAAGTCCCAGAAAGCTACGCGTTTGGATACGAGAGCACAGGGGTGCTCAAAAAAGGATTTTAGCTGATGAGTGTAAAGTTGTATTATATGGTAAGAAATACCCAAGAGAATGAATGTATTTGGAGTTCACAGATTTCTGATTACTGCCAAAATTCTTGAATGAAACAGTATTGATCATGTTGGGTTGAGCCTTATGTATTCCAGCCTATTTAGAGTGGTATTCCCTAGCCTGGCGTTGGAGACTAAAGACTATACAATATTGTATGGTAAAAGCTTCCAAATAACGCACTCAGTAAAAAGAAAATCACTCGTATGCCGCCACACTCCATGCCATGTGGGTGGCAAAGAGTTTTGTGGTATGTATGTATATGGCATGTGTCATAAACGCGCCGACAACAGGCCCCAAAAACACAACAAGCCAAGATGTAGATGTGGATGCACATTGGGTGCTTGCTAGTGCTGTTGCTGGAAGCGCCAACACCGCATACAACAAACAACAAGATTGAAACACACCATAATTTAGACAAATCAATAAATTACTAATAGCCGCCGTTGCTGTTGCCGTGCCCCCTCTCCCGATCCATCGAACTATGCTGTCGTCGTTCAACATTCCAATGAATCCCAGAGACCGATGCCCACAACATGGTGGAAGTGGGAGTGTGGGGAGTGGAGTTACAAGCAACCGCAGGCAGGTAACCGAAGCACAAGATAGAGAGAGAGAGATAGCAAGTATACAAGAAGAGAAGAAGGTGAAGCACGGCAAAGGAAAGGCACAAAGACAGCGCCGGTCATCGTTCAAGTCGTGTTTTAAATTGGGTCTGCGGCAAGTAACATATTGTACGTGTACCCCACATCCCCTTCCATCATCAGAAAAAGAGAGAGAGAGAGAGATATTGAGAGAAGAGAGAGGTAGTGGAACGACTTCTCGTTATGGTCCCAGTCCCTGTCCGCACGTACTAAACATCAAGAACAACAACGAAGTCAAGAGAAAAGACAGTAACAGCAGCAGCATCAACATTCACCGGCAGCAGGAGGGGAGCATGGTGAAGTTAAAGATTTACGACAACATCGTTGTCGGTTCGGTCGGATTCAGCGTCGTCGTCATCGTCATCATCTTCGCTGCTGCTGCTGCTGCTTCTGCTGCTTCTGCTGCTGCTGCTGTACACGATTGATCCTTTGCGCTTGCTAAATGAACGCCTCCAGGGAGTTGCCAGTGCGCTTTTATTAGCGTCTGTCAGCCCCTTCCCGACCATAAAGAGTGGACAGCAACATATGTATATACATTTGTACCACAGCGTAAACGTAAACACACACATACACACACACACCCGCACACATTCGAGTTCTGAGTTGATCATTCGATTCGCGATAATTTGATTTTGTAAAAAATCACACATGCTACATATACATAGACATACCTATGCAAGTACATACATATGTACATAAGTACATACATAAATATGTACATACACATTCGATTATTCGATTACGTTGGTGGGGCGGCTTTTTGGGTTCCCGATGCACAGGGCCTGGGCGGCAAACCATCGGATCGCAACGTTCAATTAAATTAAGTGCAGCAGCAGATTCCTTTCCACTGCTTGTGGCATGCCCACCGCCACAAAGCGTTGCGACGCCCCAAAGTGTAGGCAGCAGCTCAAGTGCCGATCATGCCACTTAGACGAGGGTCGGTCTGAAACTGAGGAAGACAGCCTGGGATCGGGAAGAAGACGCAGACGCAAACGCAAACGCAAACGGAGACTTCACGGGGGTAGGTAGGAACACATTACATTGCCCCTCCGATGTATTGAGCGCTGGAGTGGATCTGTGACCATCCCCTTTCCATCCATTGACAGTCGCATTCACCAGCATTTATGACTTTATTCTCTCGACAGATCTTTTGTTGATGTCGCCAAGCCATCGAGTAATTTGTTGCCTTCAATTAAAAGGGCTCTCTCTCTGTCGCTCTTTGTCTCTGTGGTTACGTTATGCAACTCTGATATTCAACGGATGAAATAATAGAGAGAAGAGGTCTCGATTTTGTTCCCATGGCACTCATGCGCCAGACCTTCGGCGCTTTTCTGTCTCTAGTTACTAGTTGGAATCTCCATGCGACGTAGGTGTAGGTGTACATTATTACGAGTACGAGTATTCTTTAAAACTAATTGTAGTACTGTTATGTACTGCTACGTACTGAATCCAGATATAAAACCTATGACACGAGGATCGCATGCATATCGTGTATAGAGATGATGTTGCTGGGGCAGTACAAGCAATGAACAGCTGGAGGACCAGATTGTTGGCAGGTGAGCGCTATAAAAACCACAAAGTTGTGTCAATATTTAACAATACTTCGCCAAGATGCTGGCCCGTTCGCTGCACTCCTTCTCTGGACTTTGGGTGGTACTTCTGATCGCGCAGAGCTGCAACAGCGCGGTAAATAGCTTCAGCTCCGCCAATTTCTGTTCAAATATAGCATCCAAAAGAAAACTCTGCTCAAATGACTAATCCCATCGAACAGCGCAAATGGGACTACGAGCCAGTGTCCATCACCACCCACTCCTCGGACGAGAGCATGCTCAAGATCGAGGCCAAAATCGATCGGGTCAAGCGCGGCGAGTTCGCCATTTCGGCCACAATCGATTTCAACTATGCCATCGATGACACGGTCATGGTAGGTATGAGTGAAAGTGGCTTCTGATTGATGCACCATTATCCGCTTTCGCAATCAGATTGAGGCTGTCGCCTATCGCAGTTCGACGGGACAGGAGAGTGACTACAAAGTGGTCCCTTTCACCATTCCCAAGCAGACCTACGAGGAGTTCCTGAACACCCACTACAAGGACATGGTGATCAAGAATCTTGGCAGCTGCTCGGACCTGCCCCAGTTCGAAGACAAGTTTGTCCCGCCCTGGCCGCAGAAGACCTACAAATTGGATAAGTGCGTAGCCGACAACGACGGTTTCCCGGAAGTTCTGCCCTTGGGTTTCTACAAGATTGTCCTCACTATTACGGGGCCCGTTGAGTGGGGAATTACAATTGTTGCGAAGTTGACAAACAAACTGATGTGATGATATTCCTATGCGAACGGACAAATCCCTTTTACCAATACAGAAATTGCTATACGTACTACATATTCAACATTAAACAAGAGAGTCCCAAACTTACTGTGTGTTCATTTAGCAGGGGGGATCCGGCGATCGATCCGGATTAGGATTAAACCAGGCTAACACAGTTCGGGAAATAGTCGTGCATCGACAATGATCTTGTCCACTTAATGCTATAATTGCGGCTTGTTAATTGGCGGCAAACACGATGGAATCAACCTGTTATTCAAGAGCCCCCGAAAATTACAACAAAGGGTATAAATACTCCACCCGAATCACATTGTTGCAGGTCCAAATCCAACTCCAAGTCGAACGCGCTATGCTCTCCGAAACCACACAAATCTGGCTGCTGCTCGTGCTGTTCCGCGGTGCCGTCGGTGGGGTATGTAGAGGAGGCAGTTAACCCTCTCAACAGATAATCCACCAAATCAACGCTCGAATTCTAGAGAAAATGGGAGTACGAGCCCGTGTCCATAGAGACATACAGCACGGATGAGAGCCAGCTGAAATTCGAGTCCAAAATCGATCGTCTGAAGCGCGGAGAGTTTGGCCTGACGGCCATTTTGGAGTGGAAATACGATACAGACGAGACCACAATGGTTGGTCATTGAGTTCAATGAAATCACTCAAACGTACCCTCAATCCAACTTCAATCCAATCTTCTAATACCTTCCTATACCCCTCGCAGGTCGAGGCGAGTGCTTACCGCAGCGATTCTGGGGCGGAGAGCGATTACAAGCTGCTGCCGTGGACCATCCCGAAGCAGCCCTTCTTTGACTATCTCGACACGTACTACAAGGACGTGATCATTAAGAACCTTGGCCACTGCTCGAATCTGCCGCAGTTCACGGGAAAGTTCCAGCCGCCGTGGCCGAAGCAAACCTACAAGATCGATAAATGCATCTTCAATGGCGATGGGCTCCCGGAAGTAGTTCCGCCTGGTTTCTTCAAGATTATCTTCATTACCTCGGGACCCAATCAGCCTGAATGGGGTTTCACCTTCGTCCTCAAGATAACAACCAAATTATTTTAGACAATTACTTTTCAAAAATCTGCGAATAAATGTCCACGCTCTTTTGGTATACCAATTCAATCACAACGAACATGCTAGAGAACATTTTATCTACAGAATCTAGAATCTACATTTTAGACCCATCATCGAACTTTTCTATTTGATCTTCAGACAGTTTCAATTCGGAACAGTAGATGGGGAACAGTAGATGGCAGCACACATCCATGAAATTTAAGCTTCAGTATGGAAAGCCTGCGACAAATATCCTTTTAAAAATGGGTCTCCGGAATTGGTTGCGTTCTTTTTTTAAAGGGTGTTTTCCGCTTGGTCTAACGGTTCCACTGTGGTCCTTAAGGTGGCCATTTAACCATTGAAAAATTGACAAAATAAAGCAACGAATGGCAGGCACCGTGCCAAGGCTGGAGAACAATAAAATTGTTCTTGTTTGGGACACGCAAGATATCATTGTAGAACATTGAAAATTAAACCATTCGACAGGAGAGTGCGGGGAAATAATTAATTAGATTATTACTGCGGCCTCGTGCAGCCAGCATTCGACTAGAATATCCACCGATCGTCGGCTATATAAGTGGCTGTCCGATGCGATCTGCAATCAGTTTCAAGTTTCATTCGGAAAGATGTCCCACTGCTCGGTGCCGTTGTCATTCGCAGGCGTTTGGATGGTTATTTTAATGATCCAGAGTTCCATGGGAGAGGTATGTTGGCCATGACATGTCCCAGGATAATTCCCAAGCCATCTGTAATCATCCATAACCATCCATTAAAAGCGCAACTGGGAATACGAGCCCGTGTCCATCACTGCCTTCAGTTCGGACGAGAGCCTGCTGAAAATTGGAGCGCGGATCGATCGGCTAAATCGCGGGGAGTTCGCCTTTTCCATGACCATCGATTGGAACTACGATGCGGATGACAACACAATGGTAGGTGGGGGATCTTAGCGGATAAAAGTGATAAATGTTGACTGCACTCAACCTCTCTCGGATTAGGTCGAGGCTGATGCGTATCGCAGCATCACGGGCGATGAGAACGACTATAAGATCCTGCCCTGGTCTATTCCCAGGCAGCCCTTCTATGAGTACCTGAACGGCTTTTACAAAGACGCCTTCATCAAGAACGTTGGCCACTGCTCCAATTTTGTCCAGTTCGAGGGCAGCTACGAGTCGCCCTGGCCCAGGAACGTCTACAAGCTCGACAAGTGCGTGGCCAACGGCGAAGGGCTGCCAGAAATAGCCCCCGAGGGCTTCTACAAGATCGTCTACACGACAAGCGGACAGGTTGAGTGGGGATTTACCCTTATTGCCAAGGTCACCGCAAAAGTTCTCTGATAGAGAACAGACAATACTTTCCCCTATGCAAAAAATATCTTCAACAATGAGCCAGATCTGTCTTTAAGCCTTTTTGAGCGCATAATTGTATTTTGTATTTTGTATTTTGTCTTTTTTTTTTAACAAGAAATCCATTAAAACTTTCATCTGGGAAACCTCGAGGCAAATTGAGAATTTATCAGGGATATGACTAGCCCCATTTGGCCTTCCAAATCACCCAAAGTTGTTCGTTAAGACTTGATCTTTGCTCGCTGTAGGCGGTAACATTGAAGAAATAGGGAACACTCATACTACTGCCGAAGGGCCAGCGAAAATCATACAAAATCATACAAGCTATGGTTTTGTGGTTAAAAAAGGTTATTCGGTCATCTCGCAAGGATTTTCTTAAGACCAAATTCTTACAATCAGTTGGCCAAATATTTGCAGGAACTGAATTGAATGACCAACTCAATCGGGCAAATTTCCGATTCAAAACCAAACCTACATGTGATCCAATCCAAGTCCGAATTATCTACAGAATCGTGGTATATGAAGTGGAAGATATAATTGAAACATGATTTTTTCGTGTTGGTTATGTCCTTGAAAATCGGAACTAGATATATACAACTACATATGTTTGTGCATGTAAAGGACTAAGGTCAAAGCAAGCTATCAAACGACTGCGGGAGCTGATTTCGTACTCTATTCTGTCGCTGATCATTTCGGCCATGTCCGATGATTGTGGTGTCAAGGCAGGCCCAATAAGTGGCCTAAAAGCAGGTCGTTTACAGAACCCCTGGCCACCGATTCTGGAACATAGATCTCACCGTACGTCATGGTGAGTGACTGTTCCAAGAGATCCATAGCTCCGTAGATCAACGATCATGGACTAGTCACTTGTAAGACTCGTAGTAAGACAGGTGCCGAAAGCGCCAAGAAACCTTCACTTTGACCCGGTGGGTGCTCCCTCAATGGCGAGGGGATGCCGGAAATCCTTCCGGAAGGAAGTGAACCGGCAGTGAACCCAATGACTTACTGATCCTTACAGCCGAATTAAAGAAAGGGGACCACCGAAGGGGACGGTCACAGCGAAGTTTCTTCTACCACAAGTCACAATTCTTTGCACATATTTAGCTTAACGAGTTATCGTGACCATCGTCTGTGTCTGTCTGGCCAATCGAGCCAAAGCTTGTGGAGAAGAAAATGTGTGACAAGTACAAAAACAAAGGATCAATATACATAATGGCCAGAACGAAGACATCTCTCGGTCAGACAAACTATTACTATGATTTCTATGACTCGAATTTTATTCAACCGCGTAAACGGAACTATGAACTTGGCTAAGTGCGCCATAATCCATCTCTAATCCAGATTCCGTACAAAAAATAGTTGTGGAATTTCATTTAAACATGATCTGTCCGTGTTTATAATTGCCGGATAATTGGATCCTCTAATTAGACTCAACATACACAACATATGTTCTATATAAGGCTAAAATCAGCGCGCAAACTGCCAAACAGTTGTGTGAGATGTTTTCAAACTTCATTCCGTTGCTGGTCATTTCGGCCTTGTGCGATGAGAGCGCCGCAAAGGTAAGCTTTATAAATATGCTGTCTAAGAATGTAAATGGTCGGATCGGTCCAATCAACTTTTCTATAGACGAGCTGGGATTGTGAGCCGAAGTCGATCAGCGCGCACTCCACCAACGAAAACCTCTTGAAGGTGGACCTGCGAATGGAGCGGGTGGGACGCGACGGGTTTTTCTTCACGGGAATCGTGTTCTGGAACATCGATATGGATGAGAGCGTCATGGTGGGTGTCCATTTTGGTTGTAGTTATAATTTACTTGAAGACTCTGCAAAACAAGGACCAGCATTCACGTTTTGTGAATGTGTTTTAGGTGGAGCTGGAACTGTACCGGAGTACAACCGGTGCCGAAAGTGACTACAAGTTGACGCCCATGTCCATTCCTAGGCAGACATTCATAGAGTACATAAACACCTACTACAAGGACATGGTGATCAAGAACCTGGGCGAATGCTCCGACCTGCCGCGCTACAAGGACCAATATGTGCCGCCCTGGCCCAAGAAAAACTACACCCTGACGCGCTGCAGCATCAATGGTGTGGGAATGCCAGAAGTCCTTCTTGCCGGGTTCTACAAGATTAAGGCCAACATCAGTCACCCAGAAGTGAACCAACAAGTGATAGCCATTATTAAGGTCACGCCAAAGATGTTCCGATAAACAAAGTTGAATAAAAACCTAATAGAAATGTGAGCTGGGTCCTGGTCCCAGAGTCTTAGCTTTTGGGCTGCCAAATTCCAGCTGCGAGTGTCGTTATTCCTGTCCCAAAATGGCGAGGTAGAAGTACAAGAACCCGGCCTCCGCAGCATCCAGATCGAGTGTGAAATTGGCAAGACATGTTCGCAAATTGTTGTGGCACAAAGTGTTAGCTGAAGTGTTAGTGTTGGGGTGCAGCGAGGAACGGGCACGTTGTCGAAAAAGTGTCACCGTCGCTGTTCCCCCCCTCTGTCCAAGTACGATTCGAATTGCATTTCAGGGGAACACTCTGTTGCACAGTTGCAGCGGCTAATTTATTGCAAATTGTTAAAAGCTGCAACCAGCCCATGCTGCTGCCTCTGCTCCTGCTGGCTGTCAACTGATGACAGCCCCCCGCCTGCCATCCCATTTACAGCCAGCACCCAAAAATGTGCTGGCAACATTTGCATGGGAACTCAGAGTAATGTAGTCCGTCCCCTCTGCGGGGCTCAACAATTCGTAGCAGCTGCATAATACCCCGGGGTTCAAATAGGCCGCATTACACACGACACTTGCTATAATAACTGATTTAATTGAATGCAATAATCATCATCTTCAAGTCATGAGCATGCAGAGGCAGTATGTATTTTTTACCTCAAAGTAGACGGGCTGGAATTATTGAATCGAATCAGCTTTTCAGCCATTCAACTGAAACAGTTTGAGCAGTTTCCTTTGCTCTTTACCTCTGCACCACACAGTGAACACAGCGACTTGGTGCACCCCGATTAGCATAAGGGAAATGCCGCTCCCGCTCCCGCTCCCCCTGCCCATGCCCG
>NW_022995743.1:17752636-17997577 GCF_900245975.1 Drosophila guanche | reverse complement strand
TGGTCCGCCGTGAACACTTTGCGGGTCTGTGACAATATCAAATTGTTATCTGGCATAAAATAATTACAACGTTTTCAGCCAGACAAAATCGATGTCATCGCTTTAGTTGTCGCTGTTGTTGCCACTAGAGGCACCACGGCAGATACTACCATCGAAGGTGCTGTGTTGGCGGCTCGCTGCCGCCAAAGTATAGCTGCCAATTTGAGTGCCAATAAAGCGCGTGTGTGCGACGACGGAAAAGAGATTTCATTTTCAGACCGGCCGGCCGACAGCACGACAGCACGATGGGGAGGAGAGCTTTGCCGGGGATTGAGTTTTGTTGCCTGTCTCTGCTTTGCGCTAATTAACCAAAAACTCAGCCAATTAGTTCGACCAACACGGAAAAGTGGCAGCGCAATGGAAACCGTGAAAAGGGAGAAGGGGTGGAAATCAAAATGGAAATGGAAATGGAAATGGAAATGGGTGTTTGCTCGTCCATTGGGCAAACTAGTTTTGATTTACTTTGCATTTCGATTTTGCGATTGCACTTTGAGGGGAACCAGTTCGCGGATTTGCATTTGAATCTTGCCGGCATGCTTTTCGATTGAATTCTGGTGTTTAATCGACACCAGAACCGGCGGGAAAGTAGTCTCAATAACTCAATCAATTCTCGGGGTTCTCACATTAGCCCTGCAAATTTCGACTGAATTATTTTTCTTAATTGTTGCACTTGGAATGCGAGACGCTAATTAGTGGATTCATTAAAACAATGCCGATTCAGTAGCATTGGGGATGTAAACAAAGTACTCCTCTCTGGTATTTCGTTTTCGGGGTAATTCATTGATTGAAAAGTATTAAGATGGGGAGCAGGACGGGAGGACGGGGCAAAGGTTAAATTATGCCTGCATTCGACGGGATGCGGCCACAATAAACAAACAGCGGCATGGGGAGGCAGGTTTGTTCGCCCCTCTGTGACAGCAGTGGCACGGGGAATGCAGGGGGGCGTGCAGCGGCGGATAGTCAGTCAGAATGCAAAGCTTGTTAAAATTCATGTAATGCATTAACAGAGAACAACAACCACAAATTACACACACAGACAGGAGGATCCGGCAAGACGGGGAGACACAGGGATTCAGGGATACTGAGACGCGGCACAGAGGCAAAATGCCGACGGGCTGCAATGAAAAGGCAATTAAAGCGCAGCAGGATCGGATGTGCAGTGCAGGAGGGGGCGAGAGTTCTCGGGGGGGGAGACTACAGTGGAGGTTGCTGCTGCTGCTGCTGCTGTGGCCGTGGCAGCAATCAATTGCATGCTTCAATGGACAAATATACGAGCATAGACAAGTGGAGAGCCCGGCCAGATAGACATGGCCGATACGAACACCGGAGCAAATGCGTTCGCCCAGCAATCTCCCAAGTGTGTGCCACAGTATATATATGTGTGTGTGTGTGTGTGCGTCAAGCATTCGTCGCTTTAGCCGCTGTCTCTGTGTCAGACTCTGTCGTTGTCCATGGCAGACAACGGCGGGACGGACGGCAAGCGGCTAGATGGACTCAACTAGATAAAACCTTAGTTGGCATGGACCCCAGACAGGGGTCTCTAGTAGAGGAGTAGCAGCAAAGAGGGAATGGCGAAGCATGGAGCATGGAGCATGGAGCATGAAGCTGTGGCTGTGGCTTTGCTTCGCGTTTGAGTTTGGGTTGGGTGCTCCATCCAATGTCTGCATCTTCATTGGCAGCAACGGCAGCAGCAACAGCAGCAGCAGCAGTCAAGTGGAACGGCAAAAACTTGTTAACTTTTTGCTACAAAAGGTTCGAAGAGTGCCAAGTTGAGTCAATCAACTTGAAGCAGCAGTGTTACCTGCCCCACCCCCCTTCCCAATGCCAACTGCCTGCTGTCTGCTGCCTGCCAATGCGGCTCGTCCACTCGTCCTCTCACTTGGCAGCAATTAATCAAAAGCCCAGCTCCAAATCGGGGCCCAGGCTGGGGAGTTTTATTATTGCAATCAAGTCATTTACCTGCCCCAAGTTGTGCTTGCAGCAATGGCTGCTGGGGCTGGTTCCCGCTGCTGTTTTAGGACGACAGCCGTTTAATTATCACTTTTGGCAGCAATTAACAGACAGAAATTTGGCAGACACTCAGCGGGCCACGCCCTGGCCGCTGGTGGGGTGACGGCGACTCTTCTCCGCCGCCTCCGCGTAGAGCGGACTGATCGTGGCGAGCAGCCGGTGGGCGGACACGTAGACCCAGTCGCAGTTTCTGACCTCGTCCTCGATGCGGTCAAAGTCGTAGCCCACGATCCGGAAGCCGGCATAGCTCAGCTCGACGCAGTAGATCTCCTGCTCCAGGGTGCGCAGGTTGAGGTACGCCACCCGATCGTTATGCGGCAGGAACTCGGCCACAATGAGGTGGTCCGCAAACTCGTTGAACGCTGCTGCCATTCGCGAGGCCTCACTGTACGCGCTGAACTTACATTCGCCATGCCTAGCGACGGACATGCTGGCGAGTGCAAATTGTCAACTCGAAAACGAATACTGTGACACTTCACCAAGGAATAAAACCGATTGCTTGCTCCGTTTTTGGATATTTAATACAGTGCTACACTCTGGATATTTCCATGTTCCATCATAGACACCGAGGTAATCTCCGCACACTGTCCTTAATTGATTATTGCATTGCATTTTGTCACACTGTGCTGTTGAGACAGCGGTCAATGGGGAGGGAAGAACCATAAAGAACAAAAAATGCAGCGAACAGCTTGAGAATCGTTCCTCCATCTCCATTCATCCATCTGCATCTCCCATTCTCTCTCTCTCTATCTTTTGTCCCTTTAAGACATTTTTCCGTATTATGCATCCGCTTAACTCCTCCTACTGCCCCACCTATCCGCAAACCCAAACCCAAGCTCAAGTGCTCCGTGTCCTCGGGGTATTTTGCTGCTGCAGCGAAAGAAAACAAAAAGAACAAGAGAGCAAAGACTCGGCTCAGACTCATGACAGTCGAAGCAGGAGGGAGTGGGAGAAGGGGAAGGAGGCTTGGTGTGATTTGGCGCACACACAGTCCTAGGGAGACCCACACACACACACACACACACCAGCAGCCAGAAGCATCTTTTTTCTGCTGATGAAGTTGAACAATTTCAGATACGAGCGAGCGGGACGCAGTGCAGGAAGGGATGGGTAAGCGAACGGAAAAGCCAGAGAGGACGGCTCGAGGGTAATGAGAGAAGATAGGTTGGCAGACGGACAGAGAAGACAGTCAGGGACGGACAGGACAGTGATGGTACGACTGTGGAACGTTCATTTGGATGGTGCTCTCGAGCCCGAGACCAAGCCCGAGCCCATGGCAGACAAGCAGTCAGGCAACGTTGTTGGCCCGGCTACTAGGCAGAGTTCCTTCCACCTCCTGATCCCGCATTGCCTTCCCTTCTTCCCACTGCTGACAAACAATCAAGATGCTAAAAGAGAAAAACTTTTCCTGACGACGGCACACACGCAAATTTTTCTTAAATTTCCCCTTTCTTCTTCCTCCTCCCTTCCTGCTGGCACCCTCGAAATATTGTAGTTGATGAATTATGCGACAGCTGCCCAGGAAAACAGTTATTCGGAGCCTCGAACCAAAGAGAAAAGTTCAGTTTCAATTTATTTTAATTGCGAAGACAGTTTACGGTAAAAGGCCCGCCGCCCTCTCTGTGCTCTATGGTGATGGGCGGCCGGCCTGTAATCAAGGGAATAAAGAGAGTAAGTGAGCCAGAGAGCATGGTCATAATCCATTGCCCAAACCCAACTACAACTCTGAGTCTCAACTTGTGCCTGTGCTTGCAACGGGTCTTTAAATTGAATTCAATATTTTGTTGGGAAAAGCTTTAGACAAAGTAACAGCAAAAGCAACAACAACCGCAAATTGTTAACAGCCAACTCTTTTGTTGTATTTGTTGACAGTTGCATTTTTTATACTTTGCACATTTCGTGGCTTTCTTTTTTCGCGCATTTTGTATGTTTGCCGCTTGCCTGTGCTCTGCTGAGAATTGATTTTTCCTTTCCTCATCGCTTATTGTCTGTGTGTGTGTGTGCGTGGGCAGAGCCAGGTGTGAAAGGCGTCGAGTGGGAGTGCCATGAATTGAGCTGTTTTTCGTTATTTCCCCTTCTCCGGGCCATACAGTTACACAGACCCACGAGACACGGAAACAAAACAAAGTGTACGGAGAGTGTGCAAACAGGCGAACGCGGAATCAATGGAAATTTCCAATTTTTCGTTTGGTTTAATGAACTTTAACTATTTAAGCCATTGAGGGTATTTATTGATGGTCAAAGTGCTTTTGCAAGAAAATATTTGTATGCACTGTATTCTGACTCCTGAATATAACGAACTACAGATATTGGTATCATAACATTTAATATTTCCTAACATATCACATAACTTAACATAACGAATGATAACATTAGCAACAACAGCAACAGCCCCACAAGATGCCCCCACGCTGAAAATTCAAAATGTTTTCGTTTGAGTGAACACAACAGCAACAAAAGCATAAACAACAACAATGATAGCTGTAGACATGAGGCATCGTTTTTGCTGATTTTTTGATGTTGTTGCCGTTTCGCTGCCTGGGCGCTACACTTTGTATTTTGTTTTTGGTTTGCTTTTTTTTTGTATTTTTTTCACATACAATTTTTTTTCTCCTCTTCTGCGCCAGTCAATTCAATTTGAAGCCATTTAGCATCAATTTGCAGTAATTTGACGTATAAATTATGTCAAATTGCCGAGCAGCTTGTCATTGGGTGTATTTCGTTGTTGTTGTTGTTGTTGCTGTTACTGTTCTCACTCAGACACTCGGTCGGTCGGTCGGGTCGCTCGTTTCGGTTTCGGTACGGCTTTGTGTAGTTGTTGCTGCTTTTGCACCTTTTTTTTCTTCGACGCCGTGCTGCTGCTGTTGTGAGAGATTGTACCCGCCAGGTAGAGGCGAAGCGAACAAGCAGAGCAGAGCAGGCGTCCCTCCCCTGTTCAACAGAACACAAAATCCCAGTTTCATTGTTCCCTCTTCCTCTCTTCTCCTTCTCGCACACACTAAAGCATTGGTTGGGCACGTTCGGCAGTGTGTGAATTTTATTTTCGCTTCTCGAGGCACAAAAGAATTTCACTTAACACACACACAAACATTGAAGAACGTTCGGGGTACGTACGAACTAAAAAGGGCCCAGCAGTCCAGCAGAGAGGTTCAACAGTAAAAAGTGCCTTATAAAGCCGATATAGAAACTAATACCAATGGAGGGGAGCGAATTGAAGAGCAAAGAGCGCCGAGGGGAAACAATTTTTACGCTTTTGTGAATGTTAACATTCAAAGATATCATCAAAAAATTCACTGGAAATGCCTCGTACAATAAAACCAACAAAAAAGAGCCAAAGAGAACAAAACGAACGAGAGTAGGGGCCGGCCGCCGACAGAGCAAAGCAGTAGTAGATGGTGAGGAATTGGGCGATGGGGGGACGGAACTCTTAAATTTTGTCGCCTCTGCTTTGCGGATGAGTTGCTGTTGCCGTTCGCGCGTCGTAAACTCGGTAGCAGCAAAAAACAGTGGAAACTTGCTCAAGGAGTGGAGGACGTGAAGGAGGAGTAGTTACGGAATATCGAGATATAATAAACAGAAGGTAAGGCAGTCAATGGGAGCGACTAACCCCAGTTCGAAAGAAAATACACAGAGACGTAAAGTGATAATTGGAACTACTATACCTGCTGTTTAATATACCTTGTAGTAAAGTCAGAAACTGAATAAACATGCAAAAGGGAAACCTGTCATCATCATTATACAAAGCATTATGTTCATACTATGTATGTATGTATGTATGTACATCCATATGTACACTTTTCCCTCTCCGAACTTGTCGCCCGACCCCGAAGAGCTACAATTTGAAGAATTCCATTTGCATTTTAATTAAGTGAATGGACAATTGGCTAGGACGGGTGTGGTCAGTCGAGGGTAGAGACGGCTACTGTCTGGGATCTGTACAAGCAATTATGCATATCATAAAACACTTGAAACATTAATAAGGGCAAGCAACGAGCGCATACAGTGGACTAAGAGACAGAGGAACAGCGAGCAGTCATCTTTTTGAGTCCGGGACAGGGTCAATCGCTCCACTTATCCATTTTGGTGGCAGGTAGGGAATAGCGCCTTGAAAGCAGTACTGCACCTGTTCTTCTGTTCTTTCGACTTGATTTTCTTCTGGTGACACATGATTTGTACATTCAACGATTCATTTGTGATTCTGTTTCATTAAAGATTTAAATGTTAAGTAGACCAAAATCAAACAAACGCAAAAACTGCTTCATCGAGAGACCCCTCACTAATGAATATTCATTCGAAGTTATCGTCTCATTTATTTGCACATTTTGGTTTATTCCATACTTTGGGGTCCGTCTCGACCAACAGACAAAAATCATAAATCATGGCTTAATTTGCATATCGGCATAT
Organism: Drosophila guanche; assembly: GCF_900245975.1. Taxonomy (NCBI): domain Eukaryota; kingdom Metazoa; phylum Arthropoda; class Insecta; order Diptera; family Drosophilidae; genus Drosophila; species Drosophila guanche. The sequence goes on along the minus strand of NW_022995743.1, from coordinate 17,991,124 downwards.
CGCCTGAACTTCCATCTCTAAACAGACAGCAACCACAGCAGAAACGCCCGCCCCAAAACTGTTTCAGTTTTGTTTATGGCCAGAGTCAGCGTGTTGCCACTTTATTGCCTGCTTTACATTTCTGTTAGTTCAAGTCCGCGCCCCCAGCCATACACCCATATTTGCATATGTGTGATATTGTGACTGGGTATGTGTGTGTCTGTCCGCGCTGTGTGGAAGTGCAGTCGTGTTATGCTTTGCGGCCAAATTAAAATTCGACTTAATCGTTTAAACATTTAAAAGGCAAACTAAAAGCCAGCAGGCGTTGCCAACAAGCAAGGCTTCCCATTCCGCCTGCTCCACCACACCACTCCACTCCACTCCTCTACTCTTCTCTTCCTCCTGCACACTCCCTCTTCCCACTCTACCAGCAGCAGCAGACTCCTTTGCTCTTTTCCTTTCCTTTTCTTTCTTTTTGCATGCGCAGCAAAACATGCGCCGAAAGTTGTAGCAGCATGTGGCTATCTCGCTCACACAGCCAGGCTTTAATGAGAGAGCGCCATACAACAAACATGGCTGCCGACGGTCCAAGAGCGAGAGAGCAGCAGAGAGCGAGATAAAGAGAGGGAGAGGGAGATGGAGATGGAGAGCGATAGCATGCTGAACGACAAGGAGATTTTTTTGCGGGATGAGTACTGCCCATGAGGATGGGAGCAGCTTTGTTTGCTTTGTTCGTGTTTCACCTTTGCTGCTCCTCTCTTTGCACAACAGAGGCTGCCGCCACGCCACAGAGTCACAGTCGCAGCAGCCCCAGCCCCGAGGGCCGTGCAATTCAAATGTTAATTAAAATTTAAATACTTTAATCGTCCAATTGAACTGCTTCTGTTTCTCTCTCAGCCTTTGCAAGAGAATTACAATTCGATTATTTCTTCAGTGAGAGTCCTTTCTTGTTCTTTCCAACTGTCCCCTGCTCAATAATTGTATGCGCGTCGAGAGGCCAATAGAACAACAGGAGTCACATGCTGTTTGAAACAATTAACATCCGCCCTGCCCCCACCTCATAAGGAGCGATGCGGTTTCAAATATCATGGAATAACTGAACAGCCGCCAGGCACTAAACCCAAATTATCCGGAAAAATAAATAGATTCGCCAGCGCGACCCACAATGTGTACACAGAACCCCCATCAACTCGTAGCCAGCGGCACTGCTATATGTCAGATAATAAACGGGATTTATGTACCGTAAGGGTGTGGTGGTAGTGGTGTGTCAGGAGCAGAGGGGTGGGCAGAAGCGTGCCCATTGTTCCATTTTGAAGTAGTTGCTACTCGAGTACAATTTAGTAATGATAATGTTTTATTTGGCCAAAATTGCTATTGATGCGACTTTGACATGCAAACAAAAGTTTTCGTTTTCTTTCGCTTTGGAAAGGGGTCACCGCCAACAACTCCCCACACCTTCCCACAAAAGAAGTTGCCAACGTCTTTAGTAGGGACAGGGGCAGTGGGAGAGTCAGAGGCAGCATGCGAGGTAGCAGCAATGTTTTTGATAGCAATCAACATCAATTAAAGCAGCTGTCTCTCTTTGTCTCTCCGCAACTGCCACTGCCACCACCCTACCTGTGGCTCTTTCTCTTCGTCTCGCACTGCTTTGGCCGTGTAATGTTGTTGTTGCGCCCCTTGCCGCCGTCATCGTCTTCGGCAGCAAGGCGCAAATGCTGTGGCACTGCAATTGCATCTCTAGCAAAATGTTGCCTCCAAGTAGCGACTGAGTGACTGACTGACTGGCCCCGGACCTGTCCCATCCCCCCTTCACCTTGTCTGTGTCTCTGTGCCACCGATGGCAACTGTTGATAATTATAATCCGCTTGTGGTTAAAATGGTGTTGCCTACCTTACTGGCGATAAGCGGGCATGAATAATTATGTTGCCGCTGCTGTCGCTGTAGTTGCAGCCACTGCTACTGCTGTTGCGGTGGCCGCTGTCTGTGTCGCCTGCGTGCTTGCCTCGGCGACAACTCATGAATAATTAATGCACTGCCTGGCCCCGGACTTGCAGTGGATTCATTCGCTTTGCTTGCAGCAAAATGTTGCTCTGCCCCAGCGGTGGCAGCAACTTGTCTAGGCTACTCTTTGGGAATATCTTTTCAATTACTGCAGGAAATCGTGAACTACAGTGGACACTGCAGGAGCCGGCCATGCTGGCTGTGTTGGCTGGCCATGCGCCGAAAGAAAAAGTCTATTTTTGTAGCTTTCCCGTCGAAATGGGAAGACTTGCCTAGTATGCTGCAGCTCTGCTTTGTCGCTCTGTCCCTCTTTAGTTATTATTTTGATTAAAACAGACAATTGCCGCTGCCGCAGTGCAAATATTTACGAGTAACAGCCACACGGACGGGCAGAACAGGGCAGGACAGGACAGCCTCCAAGGGTGCCGACCACAATTAACACTTGAACAGCAGCAGCACCACCAGCAACTGGAATCAGAGGCAGCAACCACTGTCAACCAAGTGGCAACCATTATCAACTCAATTTGAATGAAATTTATGCACTCTCCGCGCTTCCGCTAACGCGGCCACAGACAGAAAGAAAGGGCAAGGGGTGAGGCAAACACTGGAATTCCCACCTTAAACTAAATAAGCAATGAGTTTGTCTAGAAAAAGGTTTGGGGCGGTCGCAAAATTGGCACTTGAAAGGCATCAAGATACAATGGCAATAACTGCAGTGGCAGTGGCAGTGGCAGGGACAGCAGGGACAGCAGGGACAGCAGAGACGGCGGGCAGCAACAAACAAGCTAAACAAGTATTGCTGCTGAGGCAGATACGACCACGAGCAGTATGAGCCCGCAGAAGCACACAAAAGACACGAACGGAAAGATGGAAGGGGTGGCTGCTGAAGCATGGGAATTGAATTCCATTCAAAAGACGGCAGCAGGCTGTTTGTCATACTTGCAACAGCAGCAGCAGCACCACCACCAACAGAAGAAAGGAGAAGACCAAGTGAAATGGCTTACATGCATTTCTCTGCACTACACTGCTATGGTCTGCTCTCTCCGTGTCGTGCCTCCCGGTGGCAGCAGGCGTGTTGAGGTGTGTTGAGATAGCATCTTGCATAAAATTACTGGCAGGAGAAGAAGCTGCCACAGCACAAGCAGAAGCAGCAGCAGCAGCAGCAGCAGCAGAAGCGAAGGAGCATCAGGAACAGCAGTCAAGCCACCAGCGACGTGGCTGCCCGATGCTATGCCACTGATCGCCTCGAAATTGCTGGCAGTTGCAATTTGCTGTTTGGAATTTTAAGCGAGCCAACAATGAAGTTCAACCAGACGCGTTCGAAGCAGCAAAAAGCAAAGGACAGACCCAAATGAACAGATGGTAGGGGGTTAGATGGTAGGGATATGATACAGACAGAAGGACAAAGAGACAGACAACATCATCCTCCTGCTCGTCATCGCCAGAATCAGCAGCAGCAGCAGCAGCAGCAGCATCAACGCGGTGCATTCAGCATGCTTAACCCATTCGAGGCATCGATTTTGTTGGAACCCACAAAAAGGAAAACTCCCGACACTATAATTTTCATAACATTTCAAGCTATGGGGATTAAAATCGCAATAAAAAATATCATCTTTTGCAAACTACAGAGAAGTTCGACGACGCACAGAGATCATGAATTAGGTAGGTTTTATAGAGGAAAATAGAATGGAAAGTTTTAAAATATTTTATTATTTTAATTTATCCCTAAGCTACAAATTCGAAAAGAGCAGAATTTATAGATTCAGAGGTGAAATTTCATCTACTCTTGGTTATAAAAACACTTTAAAATAAAATTCTATAATTTCAGTCCATGCTCAACAGATTTCTGTAAGTGTGCTATAATTCACCCCGTTTGGCTTGAAGTGGGTTAAATTTCACCCCCACCCCATCAGGAGTTGGATTTGGGATGGAGCTCTCCGCGACTCCAATAAAAGTCAGCAGCCAGCAGCCAGGCATTGATGTGCATACTCCGTCTCCTTCTCCTTCTCCTTCTCCTTCCACTCCCCGATACCATTCTCTGGCTCCTTGCTGAAGTTTTATTTCAGTTTGCCTTTCATTTTTATTTATTTATTTTTCTTGTTCATTTCCATTCAATTTCTGTTGCCGTTTCTTCATGACTGTATGTATGTATGTATGCATGTATGTATGTACATATACATATATGTATGAATGGGTGTAGTTGCAGCTTTTGCATAAGGCGTAGGTTCATTCGAGTGAAGCGAAACAAAGGCACAACTCGAAATAAGATATAGTCGGCGGCGGGCAGCAGCAGCAGGAGCCAGGCACGATTTATGTTAATCAGACAAGAGGGCGGCAGGGCAGGCACTGAATTGGTCGGTTGGGGAGGAGGGAGGACGAAGTGTGCTGGAGCCAAAGACATTGCCACAGATCCAGCGGCAGCGGCAGCGGCAGCGGCAGCTCCAGCGCCAGCGCCAAAGCCAGTTGCATTTAATCATCTTTTATCTGGCAGGCATAGACGGAGCTCTCAGTGTAGTGGGACAGGACAGCAACGGAGTGGAGTGGCACGGCGGTTATTATGTATCGCTTAGTTGCAGCATTTGGCGCACTTTCGGATTTCCCCGTTCCGATTCGTTTGCGAGGCATCGCCGGAGTCAAAGTTTGATCCGTGTTTTGCAAAGACTGTTTGTTTGGTGCGCTGAGATTTCAATTTGATTCGTTATCGATTTGATTTCAATTTGCCAAATGCCCTGGCCATTTACCCTCTTTTTCTCTCTATCTCTCTTTCTTCCGGTGCATTATTCAGGGTGAAAGTCCAATTTGAATGCTACATTCGGTGAGGAAATTAAAGAGTCAGAGTCGACCTCGAACATTAGGAGCTGTCCGAACTGGTATTATTTGGCCAATAGCGACTGGGGACTTGCGAATATTTCATTGAGCAGACCTTTTTGTTGCTTTCTCTTTCATTTTCAGGACTTTTAATGCATGGGAATGCACACACACACACATACACAGATACGTACCACTTTCAGAGATTACCGGTATTCAATGAGGTTGAGAAATTAATGTGTATAAGTAAAATATTTCTGCGGCGACTCATTTCAATGGCAAATTTATTCCACAGCGAAAGGGCCTGTGCATACTCGAAAACAAACCTAAAACGAAAGAGATAATAATAAAGAAAATGGTTAGTAGGTTTAAATTTGAAGGTATTCCGTGCATGATAAGTATCGGAATTTATTTGTGAATTGCAGGTTAGAGGGTAAGATAAATGGAAGAAGATTTTTTGGGCTTCAAATTCATTGCGTAGGTTGGATTTTAGCTGCCATTTCCCTACTCTAACCCACGCCCTTCTTTGAATTCTCTTTAAATATTTGACAAACATTTTGAGCGAAAACTCTCGAATTAAACCAAGTTGTCCTATGCTTGTGGCTAGAGAGAGATGGACAGAGAGAGAGAGAGAGAGAGACAAACTGTAAGCTGGGCATTAAGGGTGACTGAAAATTCCCAAAGCTACAGCACTGAAATGAATGAAAATCCTTCTGTGGAATGTATCCTGCAGAGCCATACGAACATAAAACGAGAAGGGACGTGTGAGACGCTTCTTACGCGTCACAACTTTTATACCCGGCACTCAGGACTACATCTGCACCTTAGCGGTTATTTGTCAAATTTTACATGTTTCTTCATGGCTCTATCGACTCGGCTATTGATGCTGATCAAGAATATATATACTTTATGGGGTCGGAAACGTTTCCTTCTGTGCGTTACATACAACCGTTATTCCCCACAAATACAATATACCCTATTTAGTCTTCGAATACCGGGTATAAAAAGAGGGCCGGTGACGTTCGCATTCCCTTCCCTTCTCAGAATGATATGCCATTTTCAAACAAGTGCAAAATATTACCATAACTTTGATGATGGCTTTGTGTTAAAGGGATTGACTTATGTACATATGTATGTACATACATTCCCTCTATCTCTTCCATAAAAAGGCCTCGCTCTCATCAATGATCTCCATTCTCTCTTTATTGCTTAACAACTCCTACACATAGTACAATCCTTCATTCTACATTTTAACAAAAAATGGTAACAAAACAAAAAATTACTTCAACTGTTGTCGAGAAATCTTTCTTTGCTTTCTGTGTGAATTTATTGCAGAAGGTTTTTTGTGTGTGCCACGCGAATGACTCGCTGACTGGCTAACTCTATAACTGACTTTTCTCCCTCTGCCACTGCAACTGCCACTGGTTCAGCTGCTGCCGTCCACTGCTGTGCATTCTCCCAACAGAAGTAGAAGCGAAAAGAATGCAGACTGAAAGAGGAAAAATATATATATGGACATGGTAGTTGTAGTTGTTCCATTTTTGCGCTTTTCATGCACTTTTTGCGCCGGATGTGCAGCATGAGGAAAAAAGTGCAACAGAGAGTTGGCGAAAGGGGAGCTGAAGCAATTGGGGGGAGTAAACTGCCAAAAAGAGAGCAGAGCGAAAGAAAATTGTAATTTCAACAAAGCAACGAAGAAAATGGCACAAAACCTCACCCACAACCGCCCCACAGCAACCGTTCGCAATTTTTGTATACATTCATTTCTGTGGTGCTCAAAACTTTTTGGCCAGCGCAATCCGTTGAGTGGCGGAGAAAAGAGGGCAGAGGACTGGGCGGAAGGTTGGGCTAAATGCGTTTTTGATGCTGCTGCTGCTGCTGCTGCTGCTGCTGCCGTTGCTCCGCGCAGCTGTGGGTGGTTCCGGGGCGTGGCATTGCATGGCATGGCACCGCGGGTGACCGTGGTTGAGGGCGCATTTAAGATTTGGTTTTAGCCACCGGCACTTGCCAAGTTGCAGCATTAAGCCTATGCCAATTATGCATTGTTGGCCGGGTCTTTCTTTATCGCTCGACTCTAAGTACACTCTGACGGGGGGAGACAGAGCCCCAACAATCGCACAAGAAAGGTACATTCAATTGAAGGTAAGGCAGTATAACAGAGCAACAAATGCTATTTGCATACATATGGTACCTTGGCTCTCATGAGCCTTGCGCATAAAAAGCGATGGTTAACCCTCTTCACGCCACTCCGTGCCAGAGAGCTGCTGCTGTTGGGCAAAAATTGAAACAACTTTTGCAATTACTTTCCGTAAACAAAACAAATGTGCTCCAGTCACGCAGTCTTCACCTCTCTCTCTCTCTCTCTCACTCTCTGTCTGTCCCCAAAACAATAATTACCCATACATTGCGTTCAGGCACTTATACATACACACAGGTGTACATATTAATATGTATGTATGTCCAAACAATATACTTACGAGTAGAATGGAAATGGCAAGGGTAATGATAATAACGAGGCGGAGCGAATTCAAAGGCCTCGATGGGAGTGGGAGTGGGGGAACGCAGGCCGGTAAAGTTCTACCGTCTTGAAACAAGTTGTTAAATTGTTATTTTAGCGCATCGTTTTCCCCTTTTCCCCACAACCACACTATGAGAGAGACAGAGAAATAGAGAGAGAGAGAGAGAGAGAGAGGATAACGAGTGCCAGGTACAGTGAACGCCCACAAATGAGAAGCCCTAATTGAGGTGATGCCCATGCCCCTTCAATCACACTGGAGTGGGCAGAGAGGAAAGCAGAGAGGAGAAGGCAAACAGTGCAAAGGCAAATAACAAGCATTGGCAGTTAATACGTGCATATTTTGTACATATTTATTGTATGTGTGCACATTTATGAATGCAACTACATATGCATGTATGTATTTATGCTTAAATCTACTCTACTCTTGCTCTCATGCCGAATAACCCATTGCAGCATACACCGGTATAAAATCGCACAACAAACGACACATAAAACCAATATGAAGATATTTGTACATACAGAATACATAAAGCTATAGCAGTATTATGTATGTATTTATGTACATACTATGTAAATATAAAGTAATTGTGTTTTTGTACACGAATTGTACACGAATTTTCCATACTAAAGGATGGAACCCGACTTTTAGATTGATAATTGTTTTTTTCTCGATTCGAGGCCATACACTTGCCTTTTTTATTTCAGTGCATCAACCCTCTCCCATGGTGCTTTTATGCGTTGTGCTGTATGAAGGGAGACCCTTGTGGCATGAAACAATTTTATTATTACGTTTATTTGACTTGCATGTGTGCATACGTAAGCAGTCTGTCAGGATTGCGGGGACTGTTGGGACTTGGAGTTGCGAGGACTTCCCGGACAATGCAATTTCCATTGTGGGATGGCTGCTGCTGTGAATGGCTCGTAAATCCACACACATTGCAAATGCACACACATTGTCGTGTCTCTGGCATTCTCTGACATTTCCAATTTCACTCTCCCGCCATTACACTATCACTTCTTCCCCCTCCCCGGAATAATGGCTCGTTCTCTATTAAATTATTCCTGCAATCGACATTCGGTCCATAGGAGACGGAGATGGAGATGCAGATAGAGTGGGAGGCAAAGAGAGACATTTACCGTTTACAAACACCTTCTGATCATTGTTATCTCTGTCTCCCAGCGCTGTGGCTGTCGCTGTCGCTGTCCCTTTCACACACTCAATAATTCAATTATGCATCCCATTTAATGTGTCACATTGCCATCGCATCTGTGTGGGTGTGTGCGTGTGCGTGTGTGTGCTGGCCACTGTACACTAATTTCAATATTCCATAAAGCGAGTGTATTGTCAACCACGAAACCAAACCAAACAAAACCGAACCCCAATCCAATCTAATCAATTTTGCATATACTGCACAAATTATGTGTATGAGTGTACACACTTGTGTGTCCACTCCATTTCGCAATTCAAATTGAATTTGTGTGTCTGCGTATTTACCCGCTCTGCTCCTGGACAAACCCAAACCACGTACCCAACTGGGAATGTCTTCATATGGAGACTTCCTCGCGATTCTATTCGCTTTCAAGAGGAGTCGAGGATGTGCTTTGCTTTGATACGAGATCATTTTTATACCCGGTACTCAAAGAGTACAAAGAGAAGGGACGTGAGACGTGTGAAAGGCTTCTTACGCGTCACAACTTTTATACGACATAGAGTCTGTCTGTCCGTCTGTCTGTCCGTCTGTCTGTCCGTCCGTTTAGATGAGCGCCTGGATATCAGAGACTATAAAAGCTACAGCAACAAAATTTTGCATCGAGATGGCTACTGATACCACACATAAAGTATACCCTATTTACTCTTCGTGTACCGGGTATTGTACAAATAAAATGCAGAGTACAAAGCAGAGTCAGCAGGCAGATAGCCAGCAACCGAAAATAACATTGTGTGGATTGTGTCAACTTTTGAATGAAGTCTAAAATTAATTAAATGCAAATTCGTCACAATTGGCCATGCAGAGCAGTTTTCATTCATCCAATTAGTTCACTCACAGAATTCGCGAATAGTTTTATCTGCAGCTACAAATTGAAACATAACTCGATGGCTGTGTGAATCGTGGGTGGGTGCATTTCAAAATTAATAAATATTGCAAATTAATTAGCGGCTTTCATTTCGCTCTCACGGAGTACACACACACTCGCACGTACATAGATTGGCATTCATTAGGTGGCATTCGAGGAGGGAGGATGGAGAAGGGAGCCAGCCGCAATTTTCGACAAATGGCAATGCCTGGCAATTTAATTGAAAATGGCAGCTCCGGGGGCAGCCCAGACAAAGGCCCCGCCAATACTGTACGAGCATCTGAATACGGCAGCCGGATCAAGTTTCTGTCCGTCCGTCCGAGTGTGCGCCCGTACGGCACTTGGCACGTTCCGTGCCAGCGAAAAAATTCTCATAATAATTAAACGAAAAACGCGTTGATTGCATGCAATTTGCATTTTACGACTGGCGACGACGTGGGCAAACATGGCAATGACTTGGCAGCCGCCACACGGACGAATGGACACATGGACACACGGACAGGTTGCTGTTGATGTTGCTATTGCTGTGTATCCAACACGGACATCAGATATGCAAAGAGAATTTATACAACCTGTGCTGATGATGGGCACTAGGGATGGGTGCGTGACTACGACCCACATGTGGGATTGATAATGAACTGAAGTTGTGGGAGTCGAAGAATCAAATCAAATCATTAAATTGATGAGTAGTTCCACGATTTTAATCTTTCATTAAATAGTGTTTCATTTGACAAGGAAGGGCAATCATCGGTCGTGAGTCACGCGACCATCGCCAGGGGCTGCTCTATGTGAAAGTGGGGCCAGAAAGGGGTGCAATAATTGTTAGGGCAGGTCCGAGCAGACCGGTAAGCCGCGGCTGTAATTGAAACTAAGCCAGAGCTATTATTTTCGACTTGCAGACTCCATACCGCGGTCGGGTGGCACATGCCCAACCACTACCAGCATCAGCAGCAGATGATTGACAACGATTCTGTCCGATTAGGTCGATTAGGCGAATGGGGGAATGGCAAATACCATGAATGCCGAGTATGCGGAGAATCTGAAAAATGAGGCGAGTGTGTGGGTGCTCGACATATGGACATTACATTCAGAATTTCCCACATAATTCGCTCTGAATACGAGATGATATTTTCGATATTTTATTTAGGGGAGGAGACTGCGCCTGCTTCCGTTTCTGATTTCAAATAAATAAATAATCGCATGAGAATTGCTCGGTCTCGTGATTCAAATAATTTGAATTTGTTAATAATTTGTTGAAAGTCTTGACCTCTACACAACATTTGGCTTTATCCGAATACCCAACCTAGAAGGGGTATTGTATCCGCTGTTTCTACGTTTGAGTATGCACATATGAACCACTTGGAACGTAGCCAATTTTCCACCGAAAACTAACAGATTTATAGCAAAAAAAACAACAAACAAAAAATGGACACGCAAAGAAGGCAGTGCTGATGGCCAAAATATACAAAATACATACAAAATACAATACTTATTCGGCACAGAAGATTGCTATGATGATGAATGGTTGTAATGCTTGAATCCTGATGGAAGATTCATGATGAATTTTGGGTGTGGCTTTTTATTTATTTGCTGTTAATTAATGTCAAGCATTTCAATGAATAATTCCACAAAGGAAGAGCTGCACAATTGAAATTTATGAATGCCTTTGGGCGCCTCATCTCTCCCTCTAATCCCTCCATCTCCTTTCTCTTCTGTCTGTCTCACTCTCTCTGCAACTGCAGTTGGCGAGCTGTTTCATGCTTCATGATGCATGAAATACAACAACAGAAACCGTCTGAATAAATTTGTTAAATGAATTTTCCCGTTTCTGTAAATCATCAATGCAAATGTCGCCGCTACCAACAACGAGTGTGGTGGGCGCCAGTGCCAGTGCAGGAGATTTTCAATTCCAGATTTTCCATTTTCATTTTCATTTTCATTTTATTTATTTCATTTTGTTCGCTTTAATTAGTGTTGCAATGGAGGCTGTGTGGCCAGAGGCTGCGGCTCCCTCTGGCCTCAATTTGTGGGCACCACACAGTGCCACGCCACACAGTGCCACTCCACGCCATGCCACGCCCTGTCCTATTCTGTCCTGACCATCTCCTACGGCCGGGGCATTGCGTGTCAGAATTTGCGGCCCCATGCGTTGGACACTAACCCAAAGGGGGGAAACCTTCCAACTTGCGGGTGGCCGGGGGAAAAACAACACATGAAATATACACGAAAACAATAATCAATGCAAATGCCTGATAGGCTGCCCATATCAGTACATTCGCGCATACATAAATATGTACATACATATGTATGTATGTACATACTGTGAATGTAAATATGTATACTTGATAGTTGGACATACTCAAAAGTATGGCCGGTGGTGGCGGTTGCTCGATTAAATTTTAAGTGCCGTGTCATTAAAATCGCGTGAGAGGTCCACGCTGCTCACTTATGAGGGGGGAGGGTACATGTGGGGCTCTGCGAGTGGGGAGGCGTGTTCGGCAGGCGATTTGCGAAAAGCGATTGCGGAAAGCAGACAGCCAAAAAGGCAGCGGCAGCAGCGGCAGCAGCAGCAGCAGCAGCAGCAGCAGCAGCAGCAGCAGCAGCAACAGCCTCCAATTTGCAAAGGGAGGCTAAAAGAGAAACCAAGGAAATGGATGTATGTACATTGGTAGGTACACTTCACACCGTTTATGCGGCACCAATTATTGCAATCAGAGCACAGAGCAATCAGAGATTGGTAATCGTGAATACGAAATTATGTACCTGAACATATTGTTGGGAAACAGAGGCGAACATAACATAAGGATGCATGGACATTGCAGGTTACGATTGGTTTTATGGGGTGTCTAGCTACTCAGCAATGTGTCCAAAGTCTCTTGATATTTTACTCGTAACGTTTCTCCTTGTGGCAAATTATTCCGCTTAACCCTTAAACGAGGGTTTAGTTGCGCAGTTCAGGTTCAAGTCAATTTCATGTGAGTGTACACAAGGCAGCGTCTGCCCCGTTTCAGGTCTTGTCTGTCATTAGAGGGTAAACACAGGTTGCAACAGCCGCAGCCGCAGCCGCAGCCACACCCACAAACCTCGTCATGGCGATGATGACCAGGCCAAATCATCATTATTGTCAATAAAATTATACACAACATCAACATCAGGCAAGAAAATAGCCTATATAATTACATACATGTACATAGTACATATGTACATGCATGTCAATTAGCAGAGGCAGCGGGAAAGTGGAAAAGGCCCAAGAAATTCTTTCGGCAGTGCCATTAGGGGAACTCGTGTCGAGGAGACAAAGGGGGAAAACGAAATGAGCAAAAAGGCGCACTAATTAAAAAGGCAGCAACATCAGAGAGGGAGAGAGAGAAAGGAGCGTGCGAGAGAGCGGATAAGTAATAAAAGCAGAAGCGACAGCAACAACCAAATTAATTGAGTTGGAAAGCAAGAACAGAATGGGAATCCGCCATCCGTCACACCATCTCCCACCCCATGCCCGAATCGAGGGAGACACTTTGAGGGGCTGGAAAGGATAGACCAGGACAGGACAGAATGGGCCAGGGCGTGGCCGTGGGGAGGCGTTTTCAATTAATGAAGAGTTTCCCTTTTGACCCGCGCCTGCTGCGGGGCCAGAATTGAATTATAAATATAAAAACTATTTACTGTTAATTTGTAATATGCACATGATTAAAGCCAGGCCCAAAGCAGCGTCCTATTAAAGCTGATTTGCCGCTTGGCTGAGCTCACGCATACCCATACCCATACCCATATGCATGTGTGGATGTGTGGATGTACAAACGGGACTTTTATTCGCGCATTTCGCATTTTATCAGGCATTACATATACGCTCCATGCACGCGACAGGGAAGGGACAAGAAACAGAATCAGAGCGAGATGGAGAACGGCAAACCACAGCCGGGGCATATCCTGTGTGCATAGCCCGGCCCGGCCCTGCCCTGCCCTGCCCACACCACTGCTCCATATCCTGCCAATGCTCCGGGTCATACTCACATACACACATACATACATACGACTTTTTTTGTTGTCCTGCTGCTGCTGGCAGCATGGCACATCCGTTTGGCAAGTCCGGAGGCGACGAAGAACGGGGGGTGAGGTTGAAACGTGCAACGAACAACGAACGGCAGCTGAAATTTACAATGGCTGTGCCCTGCCTGCACACATACATACACACACACACACACACACATGCCGCACAAATATAAAATATCCTGCCAGCTTGTGTGACGCTTCCTGCGTGGGGGGAGAGCCAGGACCCTGAACTAACAGGACTAACTGAAACCACACCGAGAACCAGGGTATATTAAACAAAAAGTACGGAGCATATGCATATATAGAAAGGTTTCGGAAAAGCTTCCATACCCTATTTTTCATATACCTTGTGGCCAATACCCACACAACCTACCTACCCCACCCCAAACGTTTATTCTGTCGCAGTGACAACAACAATTCCTCTTTCTCGTTCCCCTTTCCATTCCGCGTTGTCTTTGGCCCCTTCCCATTCTCGGAGTTGTCGCTTTTGGCTTTGTTGCTGCTTTTTGTTGCCGCTGTTTTGTACACAGGAGCCACAGAAGACGAGTGGCGGAGACCAGAAGCTTTTGTTTAGTGGGGGGACGGACAAGGGGCGTCTCCGCTTATTCGTCGTTTCATTACATTCCATGCTCCGCCCCACTCCACCCATGCTCCTGCACTGTGCTCTTTACTCTCTCCTTCTCTCACATTGCGATTTGTGGACACTGTCCCACGCCCTGACATGTGACAAATTTTTTGTTTGGCTTTCGTGGGGAGAAACACTAACACCCCCACCCCCACCACCGCTACAGAAAAAGGACAACTTTAAATTTCAAACAACCTTTGTGAGGAAAAGGCAGTTACATTTCTGGCTAGAATTGCCACTGTGGAAAGTCCATTAGACACCCTAGCACCCCCTCGCACACTGCACAACGCACTGAATGAAACGTGACGAGTGCCGACAATTGCTCTACCCCGTCCCCTTCTCAAAACATAACGAGTGCATGGCAAACGCAAACGCAAACGCAAACGCAAACCGTAGAACGTAGCACGTGCCTGGCTTCCGCCTCCAGTTTGATCCCGAAACAAATGTTATTTTTATTGTTATTTGCTGTTATAACTTACTTCCATTCCTCCGACTGCCAACGAACACCCTTTAAACCTTTAACCCTTTTCTGCGGCTGCCATAACTCGGCTTCCATGCAGATCCGAAAGCCAAACAACCCCCTGGAAAACAGATGGAACCCAAATGGATTGGATCGCATGTTCAACTCGAATTATCTGAAAACAAAGTCAAGGGGAGCAGAGAGTAAAGAGCGCCCGAGGAAGCAGAATGAAACACACAACGAAAAACGGGCGATAGAATGGAAGAGAAGAGAATACACACAGAAGAGCCTTTGTAGACAAGGATTGCTCATTCCAGATTTTATCCCAAAAGCTTCGTTGTATTTCAGGTCTACCGGTAGTTTGGTATTAGCATTTTGTTAATTAAACTCAAACGCAACACATCAGAATGTACATAAATACATACATATGTTCATACATATGTACATACATATGTTAGATTACCATTTAGTACTCCCTACCAATATTACACATTTCTAACTGCCCATAAATATTTTATTCTATTAGTATTTTTTATCAGCTTATTGCTGGAAAAGTTTCCGACGGTTTTCCCAACATTTCGGAATTTTTAGGACAAAATTGGAGAATAGAAAACCGCCACTGACGCCTTTGCACTTGTGGCAAATAATTGGATTGTACAGGCACAAGAGAAAATTTAAAAATCTAACGATATGGAGCAAGATATTCTGAAAGCAACCACATCGTTAAGTGGTTTTATTTTTGAATGATAGATGGCTTCCGCGTTTGCTCAGTATCGACCACGAACGAAAGCGTGTGACAACTTCTAAAGAGTGTTTGGTGTGGTTCAACCACAATAAGGACATATTTCTGCCCCGTTTCGTAACGTATGGAAGAGCCAAGATGGATTTTCAGCCAATAAAGAGATACAGCCAGTTGTTTGGAATGCACGCGGTAATATCCACATTGGACTACCTTCAGAATCGTAAAACAATCAATGCGAATATTATGCCAACTTATTGGATAGATTTAATAAGAATTTCAAAACGAAACGACTACATTTCTACAAGAAACAAAGTTTTTCCAGAGTGGCAATGCAAAGCACTGCAAAAGTGCAATCATGTCCAATTTCCATGGCAACTACCCTGACAACTTTCCTGCTCCCTCAACAGCCCTTTTCTCTAAAACGGGTCCCTAGTTTCTATTTCGTGTTTCCAAACCGGAAGCAATATCACGGCGGAGAAAGATTTCGAGTAGAACCATGAAGTCATCTCGCAAAAAATTACTATCTGCAGGAAATATATTGTATATTGTATTTGTGGGGAAAAGTGGATGTACAACGTATGTAACGCACAGAAAGAAACGTTTCCGACCCCGTCTGTCCGTCCGTCTTGTTGAGCGCCGCCTGGATCTCAGAGACTATAAAAGCTACAGCAACCAAAATTTGCATCCAGACTTCCGTATGCCTACACTGTTACAAGTGTATTTCAAAAATGAGCCCCGTCCGCCCCCTTCCGCTCGCACATAGTGCGAAAATCTGCTGTATCCACAATTCCCTGCCATTCCGCAGGGCAGGAGCATTTCCATCAGATTGGGATACAATTTTATAAAAACAGCTAAGGTACAGATGTTGTACTGAGTACCGGGTATAAAAGTTGTAACGCGTAAGCTTTACGTAAGCGTCTCACACGTCCCTTGTCGTTTATTCTTTGGTAGGCCGACTTTTTATCGGCCCGACACTCGGTGGCGGTGGATGGATGGGCGCTGGTGGACTATGGATAATGCCAGAAAATTGTTCTCTTTGTGTGGGTTACTTGCGGGTCGTCTGTGTGCCGTGTCCTTTTCAGGGAATTGCATTGCTTAAATGTAGACTTTGGATACAATTTTGCGTCTTCTCGTGTGGCATTCACTGACTGAGCAGCAGCACACAGAAGACTGCAAACCCTTTCCCCTGGTCGAATCTTTTACTCTGTCAAAATGTAGCACGTAAATATTCCCAAAGAGAGTTCCGCAAAACTTGCAACAAAACTATTTACAGATACATAAATTCCTCTGTCTTCCTCTACTTCTGTGCGCCCCAACCCCAAACCACAGCCCCATGACGCTGCCAGAGAAAGAGGATGCTAGTCAAAGTTTTACGAGTGTTCCCCTCCGACCTCCTGCAAGGAAGGGCCTCATCAGCAGCAACAGCAGCAACAGCAGCAGCAGTGACAGTGGCATTTGCCTCTTACTTTTGCCACTGCCACTTTCAAATCAGTTGACGCCCACTAGCTACGAGACGACTCCTTTTGCTGCAGCACATTTCAGCCACGATTAAATATATGTAAATCAAGCAGCAGTGTGGCAGCAACAACAATTGTCGTTGGCAACTTGTGAAAATCAAATTAAGAAGCGGTAAGGCACGGGGGGCGGCACAAGGGAGCGGAAGAAAAACAAGATGAAGAACTGAGTTGAGTCGAGACTTTGTAGTCGGCTGCACGTTGTTGGTTGGGGGTACGTGGGCGTTGCATGAAAGTGTTGCATGTTTCCCTGTCGGTGTCGCTGCTGCTATACACTGCGACAAATGCAGCGACAGAGTCAACAATGTCATCCTGTGTTGGGCTCAGTGCCAACGTTTGGATAACTTGGCCGAAAAGGGAAGGCGCTGCCAAGTGAAGGAATCGCTGGTTGCACATCAAACCTCCAGCCACCAACACGCCACCCGCCACCCGCCACCACCCTACGCAAAAAGGGCAACTGTAAAACACAAGAGAGAAGAAAACTGAACATTTTCCAGCATCGTCGCCCACTCCCACACCACTCCTGTGGGTTGTTTTGCACTGATTTCACTCGAAAAAGCTCAAGAAAAGGGTAGATCAGAAAAGTGTAGTGGTGGATGGGGCAGGGCCTGGGCCTGGGCCTGGGCCTGGGGCTGCAGCATCATCCAGTCCAAGTTGGCATACGAAATTGAATTGAAGTGCGCTTCAGTTTGTGTTGCCAGGCAGAAGGAAGTAGTTAAGTGAACTCAAGGGAAAAGTTTTTCGTGCGCACGAGGAAACAAGGAAAATAAAAACGGAAAGAAAGAGGAGTAGCTTAAGGGAATTGAAATGCGAAGAGAAGTCGAATGGGATGGGACGGGCGATGGAATCAACGGAGAAATAACGAGTGAGTCTCGGACAGCAAGCAGAAGCTATCAAAAAAGGATTCACATACATAAAGCCAGAATCGACCAAGCCTACGCCTTAGCCAGGGCCACCGTGATTACGCAAGCATTCTTCTGGTTAGAAATCCCCGGTTCGTGCTGGTAACTGTTCAAATCTCAAAGATAATTCTTCTGGAGCCTTCAACCAGAAGGTGGATAGCATTCCTCTGCTTCAGCATCATTCGCTATACATTCAGAATCAGTTGCCCAATCGAATGGGAAGTGAAACAGCAGCGAATAGCTCAACCTCCCCAGGGGGGGGTTACATCTATTCCGTGCACACCAAACTCTTCATTCAATTGTTAATGCAAATTACGTGGGGCTTGGCCGGCATGGATGAGAGAGTAAGCGGCAGAGCCGGGAAGTGCAAAAGTTAAGTGAGAAATCAAATGGATGGGAAGTATCACACGAATTGAGAGGAAGCTTTCCTCACGGGGCAGGATAAACGGATTCCCTTCTTTTGGGACATACTTTCTCTTGAGAATGTCATCCGAAGGTCAGTGTTCTGGGTTTCCTGCTTCCAAAATCAAAATCAAAATTAAGCACAAAATTTTGTTTGGCATTGATAAATGTTGGTCCTGTCAAAGTTTGGTCGGAGAGAATTTGGACTTTAGGATTTTCGGGTGGGTGGCGGTGGCGGTGGCGGCCATGCAAGTGGAACTGAAAGTGAATAGCAGATGCGGCTGTCAAGTGTGGTATGCAAATGTGGCACTGTCCAAAACTTACTCAGAATTTAGGCGATTGAAAGGGGACGGAAGCAGAACGAGGCACAGCACAGATTCTGTGATTCTAATTTATTGTTCGAATTTGTTTCTCACTTTTTTTGGCATCATCCTCTGACCAAACGAAAATAAATAAAACATAACCCAAAGAACAACAATAGGAATAAATATAAATAAAATCATTTTTTTTGCAACTGGCAGAGGTGGTGGCAGGGCCGAAGCGGGTTTTTATTTCCATAAATTAAAAGGCCAACAACCAGCAGACGATGTGGGGAGATATGCGGGAGAGAGGGCTCGGGGCAATTTGTAGCAATCCACAAAAATTTCTCGCCGCATTTTGTAGTCGTAAAAATGATATTTTAATTTTCAAATATTTTTCCACACGAAAGTGTGCCCTAAGCCCCCCGAGGCCCAAGAACTCACCAAGTATGTACATATGTATATGTAGTTATATCTACATGCACTCATACCTTTACACAATAGATCTTTCTTTGTATAAATTCAACAAAACGTAAGACTTTTATTGCCCCAAAGTGCCGTCCGTGTGTTTATATTTTTCATTCGCTGCATAATAAAATATTGCGCATACGCCGCATTCGACATGTCAGCGGATGAAGATTACCCTGTGACAAAGCAGGCAGAATGATGCCGAGCAGCTCCGATTAATAATTGAGAATATATTTATTTATTGTTGCGTAACGTAGAGGTTTCGCGGCTAAACAATTGGAGTCCTCTGTCACCCCTTAATGTACAAACGAACTTAAAGGGAAAGGCCATATTGGATTTCAAGATCTTTGAGATGTATTTTTTGGATCGATGTCCTACTAAAAGTTCCAAGAACTTGATGGGGGAAGGGACAATAAAATATAACTCTTTACACTGTAAAGTTTACAGGGTAACCGCTCGGCCGTATGGTCCTTCTGTTCGACGAGTTTTTAAAAAGATTCTCTAAAATTCTGATATTATCTGGTATTTATAGAACATGTTCATGTGGCCGCTGTCGACGCATGTAGTTGGGTTTCGGGGCCATTAATTATGTATGCGGCCAAGAGGGACGGGGCGCAGGCAGGATGAAGTCTCCTCAAGAGCTAAATCGATTTTCAAGTGCTCGAGAACATCTTGAGGCTGAGCACTCTCGCCGTTATGCCTTTTCATTGGAAGTAATAAAACAAATTAGCTTGTTTGTTTATGAATTAAAAGTGTGTGTTTTCATTGAGTTTAGAAGGGGTGGCCATCCACCCTGGACTGCGGTGCACTTTGGCATTCAATTGTACCAGAGATATGTATGTTGTGTGGTTCATACATACATATTTCCATTAAAATTACGCACTGCCTGATTTTTGTACGATTTTATTTTGACTTTGTTGCTGCTTTTTTTTAGTTTTTGTCTCTTTGTATACCCGGTACTCAGAGAGTAAATAGGGTATATTGTATTTGAGGTCAGAGAAATGTTTGTAATGCACAGAAGGAAACGTTTACGACCCCATGGAGTACATATATGTACATATTCTTGGCCAGAGCACCTGAGAGACTGGTGAGCTAAAAGGCCGTCTTGGCGGGAGAAGTGATGCAGGTGTAGACGGCAGATGTAGAAACAAATTTAAAGTGTAGAATTCGAAAAAAACTACATAGCTGACTATTTACTGACTGAGTGCGGTATAAAAGTTGTGACGCGTGCGAAGCGTCTCACAAACGTTCATACTCGTTTGCGTGTATTTTTCGGAAACATTTCTGTGTGCGTGTCGCTCTTTTCGGAGTGTATTTCATTTTCGTATGCCCAATGTGCGAACTGTCAAAATTGTTTATGGCCCAAGAAAAATAAAATCAACAAATGCCGCTGGCGGAGGCGGAGGCGCAGGAGTGATGTGAAACGGTCCCCAAAATTCCGTACTCAGTTTATTCTCCTTTTTACAAACTGGAGAACCCCAATACTAAATTAGTATGGGCCAAAAAATCAAGTATTACTTATGAAAACAGGATGAGTCAACGCGAATACAGTTGTTTCTGCTTGGACTTGACCCATTAACGGGGAAAGCGGTAGTTTCCTGCAGCTATTATTTTCCCTCTTCGCAACCCACAACAGGATTCAGAGTCTCTCTAGGGTAGACGATGGCTGTCTGTGAAAAGAGAGCGAAAGAATCTCTCTCTTTGGATATTTTAATCTGTAAATGAGGAAGAAAGAGTCCGGGGACTCAGAACTAAATGGTTGACAAACCGAACAATGATTTGACATAAAACATCACTATATTTGTTTGCACTGATTTGAACTGTACACTGACGTTGGCTATCCAACGGGGGGAAATGGGGGAAAATGGCCAAGCAAACAACAGCAGTATCGTTCCTTGGAAATGGAAAATGGCCAAATGAAATGCAAAAATGCGATTACAAATTCTCTGGAATGGAAATGACCGCAAATTCCAGCAGAAGCAATATTTTCAGGTTTCAGTTTATTTTATTTTTATTTTCGTTATGGTTTTGGTTCTGGTTACGGTTTCAGTTTCGGCAGAGTTCTGCGGTTCTGGATGTGTCTGTCTCTGTGTGTACCGTTTCATCCATCCCCCATCAGAACCATGTGGCAGCCGAAGCGTCCTGCAGGGGTGTCTTTGGGTCTGTGTTTTGTGGTTTTGAAAGTTTTATGTTTTGACGGATTATGGGGGAGGCGGGAGGTCTGCAAAGTGGTGGGGATAGAGGTGGGTTTGCCTTCGTTAATGCCAAACATAAACCAAAAACCAAGTGCCAACCCGCTTATGCGACTGCTAGATACTCTCCACTACTCGTACAAGATAGGTGGAAATAATTTACATAAATACACTGGTTTGATATCTAGGCACATGTTTACAGATGTTTGTATAAGATGTAGTCTTGGGGCAGAAGCTTAATTAATTATTTGTGTGGTGATGTCCAGGAATGGCAGGACATTCAAAAATCAAATAAATTTCACTGTTCACTGTTTCACAAAACCATGGAAACCAACATTATATTTTAAAACACACACACAGCCCATCCCGTCCCATATCCATATCACAATAGAAATGTTTCCCTGCGATAATTATGCATATACACATACATATGTATGTACATATGTACACGTAAGTGTATGTATGTAAGTTGTTAAATTTTGAAAATTGTAATTCCTCTGCTCTGCTCGGGTCTCGTGCTTTTTGTATACTCCGCCAGCAAAGTTTTGCGAGCAAAAATCATTTTAATTGCAAAAGTTTTTTAATTAAAAATTTACTCTGCTCCAGCAACAAAAACATGAATGACAGACTGCACTACTAGGCGGGCATCTAGTGCTTAAAAGGCGTAGTAGGGACTCTCCACCCGAGTTTTACATCTTAATGTTGATCTGGCAGCGCTTTTGGGACTAATTGGCACTCACCTGCAAGACAAAGAAAGAGAGAAAATAGTATTAGAGTAAAGTATAAATATGAACAAATGTTTGCATCGTATAAATGCGCAATTTAAAACAATAAAATTCAATTTAAATGCCACAAAATATTCACAGAGCGGAATGGGAGGAGAGAGAGGGAGACGGACAACAAACAGATACACACACAGACACGACCACTGGGGGGCAATTAATGTGACGCATAAATAATTTATTGACATTCGCAATGACAATTGAATGGGGTGGAGTGTCCGTCCAGTGTGCAAAGACTGGCCGGACAGGGGGGGACTATGCGACAAATGTGCAGCAATAACAACAACAATGACAACAATCTGTAATTGGCAACACAGTTAAAAATCTCTTAAGACAACATGGAATCTACAAATATGTAGATACAGATAAAATTAGAAAGAGAGAGAGAGACACAGAGAGAGAGAGAGAGAGGGCTCTTTCAATGTTACTCAATCGGCCACAACATACACAAGAAACACACGCAACGCACATACAAAAGAACTTCCCCATAAATCGTTATAACAACTGATTTAGTAGCTACTAAAAATGTTTTACGAAACTGGATTTCGTTGGCGGTTTCGGTGGAGCTTCTGGTTTTCGCTTCTCGATTCTCTCGAATATGAATAAACGATCGAATTCGAGGAAGGGAAGGAGCAAGAGACAGTAAGAGAGAGTCGTGAAAGAGCAACGAACTAGTTCTGCGAATTTACCATCGAATCGTCAGAAATGTAGACGTTTGTCGACATTGCTCCCCTTGCTCTCCACCAAAGAAAGCTTTTACCATATCCGTATATTTGCAATGTGCTTACACAATTCATATTAAACCTTTCATTTAATTGAACCCGTTTTGAGGAGAGAGATGGAGAGATCTCCCGAAAAGGTTGACCCTTCCCGAGAATCAAGCACTTCGATGCCATGACCCACCACAGTTGCATGCAACTTTCTAATTACATTTTCCGTGCCACGGAAAGCCAACACTTGTTGGTGGCCCTTGCGCCGTGCCATCTGTGTAACTGTTTCCACCTCTCGGCCATCAGCCATCAATCAGAGAGCAACGGGAAACTGCCAGTCATGTACATGTGGGGCTATGGCCCACAGAAAGTGGGGAGATGCACCACTCATCATAGCAAACAGCTCCGAATAACTTAATTAAATGGAACCCTGTTAGGCGCCTTGCCACTCATTTCCCCCTACCACCCGCCGCCACACGGGCCACGGCCACTATCCATTCCGCTCCATCCGTTCCCACTGCCCACTCAAGTAGCTTCAATTAGCTGCACTGAAAGCGGCGACAATGTCATTTGCGAGACCCTCTCGAGATTGACTTTTAATGACCGGAAATAAAATAAGAACAAAGCTGGAAAAAAAACGTCGAGAAAAGAGCAGCAACGAGGGGCAGCAGAGTGAAGCAAAGAGAAGTGCACAGACGAGAGGAGAGGACAGCGGCAGAAGCACAGCCAGAAGCAGAAAATATTCAAGAGACGAAAAAGAAAAAATAATAATAAAATTTGCGGTTCGTCCATTGTCAGTGCACGAAATAGCGCGAGAGACGAGGATGGTGGATGGTGGATGGAGGCGAGACCCCGGCAGAGGCAGCCAAATGAAAAATGTTTCAAACTGCCGCCCCATTTTGCTGTCCCCCACTTCACTCCACTCTCCACTCCCGCTGTCCACCATCCCGCTTCAGCAACGAAGATGATGATGGCAGGCAGGCAGCGAAAGGCAACGCAAAAGAGCCGCGCGCACAAGCCTGTCCAGAATTGTAGTTCGAAACCGGAGCCGGAGTTGGAGCTTAGGTTGGAGTTGAGTTGAGAAAAGACAACAACAATAAAGCAAGCAGTATGCGAGGCAATGGAGAGAAGTCACGTATCGACTAATTGGCTTCCCTTTACCATGCTACCATCAGTAACACTTCCATTGGCCAATGTAAAAGTACACAAATATTTTAGTGGACAGAAATGGATCCCTTGGGATCAGATCAAATTCTAATAATAATAATATCTTCCCCTCCAACTAATCTGATTTTTAAGAGGTATTTCAAGTGCCTAATTACTGTGGCAATCGAGTGGAGCGAGACATAGACAGAAGAAGAGATATTTCAGGCTTTAGCTGTTCCACAGTCTCACGTCTCCTCCGTCTGCCCATGAGGCAGGGAGATTCATCTTCTTCTGTGTCTCCCCCCCCCAGCCACAATGAATTTCGGCTCAAATGAGTTCAAAAGGTTAATCAACGTGCCTCATAGCGGGCTGTGCTGTGCTGTGCTGTGCTCTTCTGGCGTTCGACTCATTTGAATTGCTTCGGAATAAAGAAATGTGTCTAACTGTTTGCATTTGACAGCGGTGACACGCCCGAAAGACCCAAGAGGAAAACACAAACATTTTGCTTGGAAAATTACATATGCCAACGATGCAGCAAAATATGCCAATTGCAGTTGACAATAATTGTGGGTGGTTGTCCAATTGTTGTTGCTGCTGTTTCCCGTTGTTGCTAAACTGAGCAGCGCCAAGTGCCAAAAAAAGAAAAGTATATAAATGATAATAAAAAGATACCTAAAAATGCCGCCAGCACTTTTGCAATTTAATTATAGAGCGACTACGGCTAGAGGCAGCCTCAGCGGCAGTGGCAAAGGCATTCACTTGAATCGGGGTCCCCCAGAAAAGCTCCTACACAAATGCACAGAAACCCTCGTCCCTCTACAGATGTACAGTAAGCACACATATTATTCGTACACCATCATCACCCTAGTTTGAACACCTGTGTATAACTTGGCGTACGGTCAACGTTAACAGAAAAAGTTTATTTTGTATCAAAGATCAACATATTTCAACATATGTTTATGAAGAAAGTTTTTAATAATTTTCAATAGTATCATTATACAAAATTAACTGAAGCAAAAAGGCAAAAAATTCATCTTTTTTGGATTAAATCTGCCTCATTTAAAGCTGAAGCCAGCTGCAAATTTCACTACGGTTAGTAAACTTGAGTTCCATGAAGCATGTGTGGCAAAATTTGTAAAAAAGAATACAAAAGCCCAAAATTTTATCGAGGGAGCTATAGCAACCGGTACTGCTTGTGGAGGGGGTCCAATACCTTGGGGGAAAGACTGTTTCTAGTGCTTTAGTCATGATCAAGACTAAATATAGCAAACAAAAATTGTCATTATACATGTTACCTTTAATACTTTAATTTTGCGTAAAAAAACTGACGGCTGTATGTTGATCTTTAATACAAAATTAACTTTTTCTGTTAACGTTGACCGCACTCCAAGTTATAGGTGTTCAAACTAGGGTGATGATGGGTGTTTGTATGCATATCTAGCACTCAGAAATTTAGTTACTCTCTCAAGTTGATTAGGCAATTGGAAGCCACTTCTGGCACAATTAGCGTTGCAAAATGCTACAGTGAAGATTCGAGACTTATGACGCTCTGCTTGGAAACATTTTCCACCCGAATCCGAATCGATTAATCCATAGGTATTTTCAAGTCCATAGCGCACAGACAAATCAATATCGAACAGGTCGAATACTCGCATCTCTATACATGTAAACCAAATTTGCGAAATGTGCATTCTCTTCTCTGCCAAATTGATCCATTTTCCCCTTTAAGCACTGACCACTGTGAATTCTATTTGGCACAGGCAAAAACGCCTTGGCCAGGTGTGGTTTATGGTCTGTCGTCTATTGCTGGCAGCACTATTGACAGAGGGGGAGAAGTGGGCTTGGTCGGGGACTCTGGCTCTGTTGGTTCTCTTAATTTATGCAAATTGCACGGTGACCAAATGTCTGGGGAGCGAACAAAGTACCCGTCATTAAGTAGTCTAAGCAGCGGGCGCAACAACTCATACTATTATTGATTAAGTGCTGCCATTACTCGCTGCAATTAAAATAATTAATTAATTATCCATACAGGTGCATGCCAGTGTGTGTTCAAGACGGGCGTCTGGCACAGCAGTACCACTTATTCTTGCCTCTGATCAGATGCTTCCTGGCCAAAACCCACTTTACAAAAGTAACTGAAATTACACTTAATACATGTTATCTTTTCTTGTGCATCTGTGCTTCTGCGGTGATCAATAAATTGTCTTAATATAACCTGAGGTTTGTAATTTCTGAGTTGTTTGCAAGGTGGAACTTGCAAAAAATGCAAATGCGAACTTGCAATGCAAATTTCCATTGGTTTTAAGCGGTAAAACTGTCACTAATTTTGAGAACGATTAGGAAGCCTTGAAGATCCTTTGAAGAAATGTATTTCAATGTTTTTGGATTAATTTGAAAATTTTTCTCGGAAAACCATATCTTTGGTTTAATACAATTGAAAAATCATAAACAAATTCTTCTACTATGCATTAAAACCAAAAATTAAATAAAAATTTATTAATTACTAGTTCGAATTTTTTAGTTTTTGACAAAAAAAGTGGTCAAATTTCCCATAGTGGAGCTGCTTGTGGTTCTCAGCTGTGAGGACTCCTAGACAAAGATAAAGGGCACGGCGTGCGGAAGGGAAAAATCAATTTGGATATGCAAATTAGCTGACATAACAATGGCAGACTGTTGTCGCTCGCCAAAGTGTTAATAAATATATTTACTATGTGCATACATATGTATGCAGAAACTGACACCGTGAACCGTTAACAAGCAGACAGACATGGGCCGAAAAAGACTGCCGCTACCTACTTATGTATGTACATATGTACATTCTAGACTCGATCGATTTGTTCGCTCTGTTGCGAGTATGTCGGAGGTCCCTCCTCCCTTTCTCCCTGTTACATACATATGTTCATGTGTGGACTGTTGCCCGGGCGTTTTTCCGCCTGATTTATGCAGTCCCCGTCATCGCTCATACGCCATGCTATCCGCCGTGCACTGCTGCTTCATATTAATTATGCAAATAGCATTTTCCCCTTCCCTCCCTGGCTTTTATTATTTATGCACAATATTGGTTGGTAGTAGTTGGTTGGCAAATTGCAAATTGTCTGCCGGAGAAACATATTTTGCCGATGTTCCTGAACAAAGTCCTTCACAGATGTAAAATATATATGTGGCTTTTTATGAGCTGAGCTTGTTTTTCTACCCGGTACTCGAAGAGTAAATAGGGTATATTGTATTTGTGTGGAATAACGGTTGTATGTAACGCACAGAAGGAAGCGTTTCCGACCCCATAAAGGCTATATATTCTTGATCAGCATCAATAGCCGAGTCGATAGAGCCATGCCTGTCTGTCCGTCTGTCCGTCCGTCCGTCTGTCCGTCTTGTTGTCGGCTAGTTCTCAGCGACTATAAGAGCTAGAGCCACCAAATTTTCGCTCCAGACTGCTGTATGCTCACACTGAAACCAGTGTATTTCAAAAATGAGCCACGCCCCCTTCCGCCCCCGCAAAAGGGCGAAAACCTCCCAAATCTACAATTTTGAAGATAAAAGAAAACTAAAAACGCCATTCCGTAGGAAATGGCCATATCTATCAGATCACCAAATTGGGATCGGCCCTTGCCTCTGCCCTCCCCCTGCCGATGGCTGTGACGACTGTGTGCGGACGGTGCCTCTAACGGAGCGTGTTGGTCTGAGGAGTGTTGTAGATGTAGATGACCGATGAAGAAAAAATTTAAAATTTGACAAAACACCGCTAAGGTGCAGATGTAGTACTGAGTGCCGGGTATAAAAGTTGTGACGCTTAAGAAGCGTCTCACACGTCCCTTCTCGTTTTCTCAATTATTTGCGTATACACAATCAGCAATTGTGTGAAACACATTTCAAAGAACCCATTTATATATTTTGTTGCTCTACACTTGACATTTTCCACAGTTGAGTTCCACATCAAAAGTAATTTTTGAAATTTCAATTGAATAGCAAGCAATTAGATTGTTAATTAATAAATATTTCCATCCTAAAAGGCAACGAAGCTTAAAATATTAATTACATTTAAATTCATTTGAAAACCAAATAAATGTAAATTCTGCGAAATGAAAAATACCATGTGAAAAAACATGTAGAACTATTTTGTGTCCACATACATATGTAGGTATAAACACACAGACATAAATAATTACATACGTACAAGGCAGACTGAAATCATTTTTGGCATCATCCACTTGCCCCGAGGCGCATTTGTGCCGCAACCACTCGAGGTAGGTTAGCAAGAGGAAAAGAAGGCAGAAATACGCTATTTGGGGCACAGTGAACCCATTCCGCCACAAAAACAACAAGCACCAAAGTGTCGATTCTGCTGACCAAGCTTTTAATACACTTACAGATGTTTCTGTACAATCGACTGGGTTAATAGTGTATTGTGTTTTCGTTGCAAAATCAGAGTACCCATTTCTGTAAGGGTATACAGATACAAACAAATTCGAACAAAAAGTGATTTTATGTTTGAGTTTGCGGCTTTAAATGTGCCACACGTTCGTCTGTGGCTTTACTGCGCTACCCTATTGGATCTTTGTCGTGCTTTGCGGGTGGCCGGTTGTCATACACACACACAAACACGCCTCAATTTTTCTATCCCCACTCTGTTGTTTTCTCTTGTTAACTTGTTCGCTTGTCGTTTCATGTCGCTTCATGTCGTTCCAT
Source organism: Drosophila guanche (assembly GCF_900245975.1). Lineage (NCBI taxonomy): Eukaryota > Metazoa > Arthropoda > Insecta > Diptera > Drosophilidae > Drosophila > Drosophila guanche. The sequence goes on along the minus strand of NW_022995743.1, from coordinate 17,962,764 downwards.
TCGTCTCGTTTCATGACGTGCTTTCATGTCGCTAAATTTGATTTTGTGTCGCAGACAGCACGGCAGCCACAGCAACGAAATTATGGCCATTAAATTGGCTTTTCAATTGTGGGGCATACCCCCATGTCAACCCCATGTGTGTGGACTGCAAATAGAGTGGGCAGCGCCGCAGGTTGTATCTGTATCTGCTCGTTCATTTATTATTGATATTAGCCACGCATTCATTATAAATGACAAATTTTCCATTTGCTTTTGTGCCGCTCTTTGGACGGTTTAATCTTATTTTCCCCGCTGTTTGTCTCTCCCTCCCCCACCCCCACCCCCACTACCACACCATCTCGCTTCGACTCTTGTTTATTGGCCACATATTTACTAAATTTTTTGTAATTTCACGCTCGAGTGCCTTAAATGCTTAATAATATGTCACTTCACTGCGAAAGGCTTGCGCGTAGAGACAAAGAGAGCTTTATGACTGTGGCGCCACAGCGTCACGTCACACGCTCGACTGCCGCCTAGAGGGGCAAAGCCGTATGTAGAGTGTGACTTAATTGATAGATTCGGAACGGAGCGGTAAATTTGTGTTTGAAACAATTACGAGTTGATAGATTGATTTTTTGTTAACGATAACAACCCCTTTGGTCGTTCAATGAAAATACACTTTCTTTTTTAGCCACAATTTTCGATAAGTTAAATTTCCTTCCTTGAACTTACATTGCACTTTTCTCTTTCCACCTTCCGTTCCAATTCTAGCACAAGGATCAGCTCTGAGCAAGTTTCTCAAAAAATACGGCAATATGCTTATTATGTGGGTGGAATACTAAAATAATAGGAATATACTGAAATAATCATACATTTGAATGGTTATTAATGCTCTTCACATTAAGTTTTATCTTCTTGTGATGATTATCAACTCATGAACTTCACTATTCATATTTTTCTTTTGCTTGGACTTTCCATTCAATCGTCTTTGATTCAATTAAAAACTATTGCAATAATTTCCATCAACTGGAAAAAGGGAGCATTTGAGTCCTCTGTCTATGTGGACATTGTGCGTCATGTCCAAGCGGTTGCCACCACCCCACTGCACCGAACCGAACTTCAGAGTACCACCATCATCACTCCGCTCCCCTTGCTGGCACCATCACTACCCTCTCACAACCTCCTCAGCGGTAGCCAGCAGCAGCAGACAGAGGGCGACCTTTTATGGCATTGGGATATGGACCCCTGCGGTCGTTTGCATTGCAAAGCGTGCACTGAGTGTTGCGAGGTGGGGGAGGAGGGGAGAGAGAGTGCGCTCGGCAGGGGCTGGATAATGGAGAGATGATGAGGGGGCTCGGGCAGCCATGACTGTGCTGCGTAGAGCTGTGGCTGTGGCAGGGCGGGGCAGGGCAGGGGCTAACATGATTTGCACGCTTCGTTGCTTCGGTTGCATTTAACATGCCCCGCGGAGGGTGCTCGGACACAGGGAACAGACGGTGAGTAGAGCAGGGGAACTGATGGCGTGTGGTTTTTGCCGCCGTTGCGGTTTCAATTCAAGTGACCGTCCGTCCCCTTGCCCGTTCCGGCCAGGCCAGTCCAGTCGTCGTCGAAGTGGAAGTGGAAGTCCCGTCCATCCACTACCCGCATTCAAGCCTTTGCCTCTGCCTCTGCCCCTGTCCCTGATTATCCATTCCACTTCGTCAGAGTCCGTGCAACGGGCCGCATTTGGTTACAATTTGGTTTTGTGCTGCGGCGCCGCAAAACGCGTTTCGTTCTTGCGGCTGCTGTTGCTGCTGCAATTTCGTTTCGTTTTCAGTTTTCGTGTTATGCATGTTGCAGCGCCATAAAGTGCCCCGTCGCCCGTGCCAGTGGCACTGCCTGTGCAACAGCGGCGATGCAGGCAATGGCAACTGGCAGGCTAAAAGTAAACTGCAAACTCAATATGGAAATAAATTATGACACTAATGCCACAAACGAACGAGACAAGATCAAATTTTCCTCGTTGTTTTCGCTGTTGCTGGTGTTGCATGCGCTCTCTGTTGTGTCGTATAAATTATTTAGCGGCGCCTAATGGCAATTAGTTGCAAGAGACACGCGGCAAATAAACCGAAATACGGAATGGGGTGGATGCTCGAACAGCTGCATACCCTGGCATGGGACACTCAAGAGAGGGTGGTGTATGGAGTATATTTTTGTGTGTACATAGTGTTTGTTTGTTTGTGAATTTTTTCAGTGAAAAAATCAGAGAATGTAAGATCTTTTGACACGATAAAGTTTCCTTGTAGGGGGTACTAATGTCTATACATTTGAATGGATGAATCAATTTATCGTTCCCCAAACCAGAACGGGCCCTGTGGCATATGCAAACCAAAACTCTTGGGACAGTTGGGGCGTGGCTCTTCGTGTCGTAAATGCTTCATTTGGAATGCACATAAATTATAAGCAAAACAGAGAGCGACACACACGCACGTATCGGCGAGCAAACGGTTCTCTCCCGACACTTACTCCCTCCGCTATCCGCTTTTACAAGACAGCTGTAAAAAGTTATCGATAAATGTTTAATAGCTCGATAGACACTTTTCTAGATAGCGCGATAGAGCTAGGGAAGAGAAGGGTAGGGGCGAACGAATGCGCATAAATAAATAAATGGAAACATAAATAAATAAACGAGCCAAGGAGCAAAGTGTGGAAAGAACGTAAACCAAACACAGAACAGCACACATCCCCATACACAAATGTGTACATACACTCGAGTCCAAGTCGAAGTTGATGGCATTCCCTTCCCCCACACTAGCCCCTTCCTCCACAACACACCCTCCAACACACCACTCATTCGATATGAACGCCATACGAACACAACTCTCCTGTGGAATTGCAGGGAGGGGAGGGGGAGAGAGCAGTATTTAATATGAACAAACATGCGACGAGCGTGTAAATATTTACTAATGAACAATATTTACTTTGTTATTAAAGTAGTCGGGGTAAATTGGTGGGAGGGGAGAGGTGAGTGCTGGAAGGGCAGCGAGAGATACTACGCTTAAGGATGGAGAGGGGGGTGAGGGATAAGGGAGAGCCTTTGGCGTGTTAATGGCTGTGCCAGAGGTGTCTCTGCCTCACTCTCCCTCTCACTCCATCACCACTCGATGTTGTGATTTGTGGCGTGAACTCAGGCCGAAACCAGAGAAGACCTACCCGAGTGGAGGAGGAGGTAAACAGAGGAGAAGGTAGCTGCCAAATGCATGCTGAAAGAAGGTAAGACAGTCCAAGGGTATACAATGCGCATGCATAGCATGCCTCTTCACTCACCATATCTACCTTGCTCAAACCTTGCTGTGGAGCAGAGTGAGAGGTGAGAGGAGAATATGGTAGCTGCCATACGGTCATAAACAACTTGATTTCAGGCAGTTCGTACTTCTACTCCACTCGTCCTCCTCTGCTGCTGCTGCTTTCCACACACTCAGCCTCGCCTCTCTTTCCACATTCGCTTCACACTTCACACTAACACAGCCAGACGGGGAGAGCGAGCGTGAGCTAGAGATGGGGGAGAGATAATTGCCCTGAAGGGCAAACCCAATCCATACCATAGTGACAAAAGTGGCATTACTTTTCAATTTCAAGCCAACAGCATTCAACAGTAGCTCCCCCTCCCTTTGTCTATGTCTCGCCGTGCAACGGTATAATCAAAGCATGGCAATCGTTTAAAATTTATTTTAATTATGCCAAATCCTGTTCGTCACGTCACCCCTCTTCCCCCCCCCCCCCCCCCACCCTAAATAAACCCAAGAGCATCGAAACACTGCAGAGAGGACGACGAAGCAGCGTGCGAAAGGGCAAGCATCGGGTCCCCAATTTTAAGTTTTACGTATCAGAGCGAAGAATAAGAGGACGAAGGAAAGCAACAGAAGCAGTAACCAAGGGTTAATGTTTGTGGGCGCGGGGGGGAGAGAGAGAGAGAGCGCATGAATCATGCATTATACGACGTTCCCCTGCTGACACAACTCCCGCAAAAGTGTTGAGACAAGGGATCGCATCACTACGAAACGGAACGGACCGAAGCGGAGTGCAAAGAGGGAAAAACAACCCAAGGCACGAACGGGGCTCGGGTAGTCGGGGTTAGGTTTTTCAGTATGCAAGACCTGTTCCATTATAATTATGACCCTCATCAAAAATATTTGACTCAAGCGGTTTGTTTCCATTTCCTCACTCCACCCCTCTCCGGAACAAACATCTTCTGACCGGGCCGGGGCGGGCCGGGCCGGGGACAGACATACAGACAGACGGCTCTTTTTTGCTTTCATAATTTCATTGAGGATAATTTGGAAATGCGCTACGCCAGAAATGGACCCTGAGACCCTGGAAATATCTTCCTTAGATTTTTATGGCGAAAAGCGATTACGCAGCAGTGAACGGACGGCTGGAAGGGGAGGGAGATGGAGTGCCAAAATAACGATTAACATAGGATGAAGAGAGGCATGGCGGCTGAGGGATAAGGGAGAGCTTAGGGGTTGCTAGTGCTGCTGCACTTCTCCCTTTCACGAGGGTTGCTTTCCCCCTTGCACGACTGTCTACGCATAAGTAATGAATGGCAACTGACGGAATAGCAGGCAAATTTGACTTTCCCCCTTGGGATATTTGCGCACGCTTTTGATTGACTGGATTTTCGGTCTAAATGCAAGAGGGGGAATCCGAATGGAGTTCCGTTCCGTTTCGAGGGCACAGACAGCTGCACTTAGCAAAACGACAGCGAGAGGGGAGGACAGGGAGATGCGGTTACCGTAATCAACGGCAACACAACAACAGATTTGTAGCGTTCTCCCGGAATTATGAGAACAACCTCTCCTCTCCATCCGAAACACACTCCTAATGCGACGCGTGTTGCCTGCCGCCTTTTATTGTTGTTTGCCTTGCCTTTCTGTGCAAATATTTGGCCCAGAGGAAGAGCAGAAATTTGCAAATTAAATGATCCCCGGTCAAAGGAGTGGCACGGCTTAAAATAAAGCTTTGCCCCTGCGATAGACATTTATCCAGAATCCAGAACGAGCAAAAAGTTAAAATTGCAAACTGAACTGAGCACAGACGTCGCCTAAGAGCGCATGTCAGCAAAAATTATTTTCCAATGAGAAAGAAAACTTGTATATCATCAAAACTTATTTACTGTTCATATTCCTATTCTCAAAGAGTAGCTTAGAAGTAAAGGGTGACCGCACCAACTCTCTATGTGTCGCTCTTTTTCGATGGCTAGCAATGCTCCTTATAAATCTTGCATCTTATTGATTTTTACCATTTCCTCCAGTGTAACAGGCTCTTACCCTTTCCCTTGGGTTTTTGCCCACTGTCCACGTTCGCCTTCTAAAACGAGTAGGAACGTGTGAGACGCTTCGTACGCGGCACAATTTTTATACCCGGCACTCAATTTGTTTTCAAATGTGCATACTTATGTACATACATACATACCCATACATACATACACATACATATGTACATATGTATGATGCAACCTTAGTCACTAAGGTTTAGTGTGATACATATTTTCATATGTACATACTTACATACATATGATACCTTGTTATTTAAAACTTTTCACATAAACCCACCACACTCCCCCATAGTGCATAAGGCAGAGTGTGCGAACGAGACAGAAATAAAACAATAAGCAAATATAAGCAATGGTGGTGGAAGGGGTTGGGGGGAAGCCACTGCAATGAATTTCTTTATTCTGGCTATATTTATGTGTATACTAATCTGAGCCGATCTTTATTGGGGGATCTGATAGATATGGATTATTTCAGATGGATTTTCTCTTATCTTCTTGGATATTGTAGATTACGCTCTATGTGGCGGCGGAAGGGGGCGTGGCTAAAATTGTAAACAAACTTGATTCAGTGTGATATTATATGAGTCTTAACACAAAATTTGGTGACTCTAGCACTTATAGTCTCTGAGAAAAAGGCGACAAACAATACGCACAGACAGACAGAGGGACAGACGGACGGACAGACAAACATGGCTATATCGACAGGGCTAAAGATGCTGGTAAAGAAACGTTTCCTTCCTCCTTACATTTTTCGAACAAAAACGAAATATACGCCTTTTATTCTTCGAGTACCGGGTATAAACTAAGTATGGAAGAAGAAAACTCTACATGTGAACAAAAACATTATCCAGCCCTCGTCTACCCTCTTCTTTCGCTTTTCTTCCATCTCTTTGTTTTCCCCCTCGTGGGATTCCGAGCGTGTAATGTATGCTTTTCATGTGTGTGCTTTTTTTGTTTATGTCATTGCTTAGCATGGAGTTTTGCTTCATGGTTAGCAGGGAGAGGAACTCATTTAGCTGCCCAACTGCGACAAACTGACGACATGTCCTGGCCATGCAAAACCTTTTGACACTAGGACTCCGGACTGAAAGAGGGACAGAGCCTCTGTTCGTTTATTTACACTTTTTTCTTTATTTCTCTCTCTCCCGTATTCCTCTTGTCCGTTGGCGATCCGAGCACTCTCCTCGGGCAACCACCGTGCGCGTAAGAGACAACAGGATCTTTTCTCTTTTTCATCTTCCGAAAAGATGTTGGACATGGAGGATGAGAAATATTGTGTTTGTGTGTGGGTGGGTGGGGGGGCGGTGAGGGGGGTATGCCGGGCCACTTAATTAGATTATACGCCAGGGTGCCCTGACACACACTACCTTCCCCCTTCCCTGACTCGATTTAAACCACTTGGATAATTAACCGCGAAAGGTGAGCGTGATGGAGTGGCGGAGAGGGGGAAAGGTGGAATAATGTTGATTAATGTGTCGCTGGGATTAATTACCGATAATTGTTGCAAATATCAGTGCCCAGGAAGGAAGAATGAGAAAAAAGGACACTATGTAACTAATTGGGTTTAAAACAAAGAAAAGGAAAATGGAAAAACACGGGTGAAAGGCAACGAGATGAAGGACAAATTTGCGCAGCTGTCACGGAAAGAGAAAGCCACAAAGAAACGGCAAGCAGCGGCTGAGCGATATGGGCAAATATGCTTAATAAATAAACAAGGGGAGGAATGTGGAAGAGGAAAGACGGGACAATGCGGCACGTATAATTACACAGACGACACCTTTTGTCAGGCAACAGCAGCCGGAGGAGGAGGGTAATAACAATGAGGATGCGGATGCTGGTACGGAGGTTTTGTCCAAATCCTGAAACTGCAATCAATTTCAGTTTCCACCCCTCTCTCACTAGACTATTCCTAAAATATACAGAGAACAGGGAACAGGGACAAGGAGAATTGGATTGGCCAGAGGGTGGCGTTCCTCTAGTCCCAAGGGACGTGTCCCTGGATTCCTTCACTCCCTCCACACCCGTTCTGCTACACACTCTCCCTCTCCACCATCCCTTGGATTTTGGCGTATTAAATGCTAATTTTCATTTGATTGAGTGTTGTCGTGGTTCGGGTAACAGGACCGGACCAGGACCCGGACTAGAACCAGTCCTTCCACTCGACACCCAGGCCAGCTTTGCGCAGCGAAGCGTAGTGCAACAAAAAATGCCAAGTGGCATGAAAATTAATTGATTTGCAGATTAATTCCATCAACAATGTGCGCAACACTAGGAAACAGTGGCTGTGGAGAGCAACTGCTGCAGAGTCAATCTCCTCGACGCGACCCGGAACCAAAACTTTTTAGTGCCTGCCGGAGTGCCACTCGAATAAAATATCGAATCGACTTGAGCCCCTTGACTTTTCCCTTGTGTGCTCTCCGCTCAATGCTGGTCGGCATCCGGATTTGGCTCCGGATTTCCATTCGTTCCCTCTCAAGTGTCGGCAAATGCCAAGCTCAGCATTCAGATCCTCATCCTTATTCCCATTCCCATCCGCACCGACACACGTGCATGCAAACATACTCGCATCATTTGATATTGAATAAGAGAAATGCCAGCCGAGAGTATGAATAAGTAAAATGCCAATACAGCGACAGAAAAAGGGCATGCATAACGGGGCGAGGGGCTGACTTGCATGTACATACATATGTACCTAGAGATGGCATCGTGATTCATGGCTTTATGGCTTAAATGATGTAAATGTCGCAGAAAAATATCAATCGATTAGGAAAAACAGTTCCAGAGCGCATCTACCCAATTCATGATGAATCCACATCCACGATAGCTTCTCAGTTTTAGTCACGAATCACGCTCGCATCATCCGTTCCGCTTTCAGAACGTTGAATGCGGAGGGCATAGAGTGGAGGCCGTGGAGCCAAGTGGCAGCAGTGCTCGAAGCGAATGAAAATCAGACCAGCAACAGGGATTGGATTGGGTCTGGTCGATGGCCAGTCCAGGGCAAACGGGGAGACTGGAGCTGTGGTCCGGGGTTCGTTGTATGTATGAATGTATGTGTACGAGTATATGTACTTACTACATAAATATATTCTGTATGCTGTTTGGCATGCAAATTGTGTGCTGCGCCGTTCTGGCTGGCCCAGTCATGTTCGTGAGGGGGGGAGCGGTGTGTGGGCCGCGTCTCTGGCGCGTTTCCAGTTCAATGCACAAAGTCTTGTACATACACGAAGAACTGGCAAAGAGGCAGCAAACAAATAGCAGAGGGAGAGAGCGTACAGTATAGAGGGAAGAAGAAGTGACAACAACGACGATGTTGGCAACGTCTTCAGCTGCACACACACACACAGACAGATATTGCTGATGCCTATCTAAAAGCATATTAAGAGTCTGCAACAACAGCAACTGCAACTACAACAACTGTGGTAAGTGTGTAAAATGATCAGCAAGTTGCAAAATGCAACACGAGACGAAGAGAGAGCCAGAGGGGAACGGGACCCGTGCCATGCCATGGATGATGTGGATGTTGGATGGATGCAAGGTGCATTAGGCAGAAGGTAAGGCAGGTCCCATTAAATTCCAGAAATTTATGGAGATCTGGCAAATTAAAGAAACTTTCTTGGTGTCACCTAATATTAAATACAACTTGGGGGATGGTACAGGACAGGACCGTTTCTTTTGATTGTGGTTAGGTGAGGACAAAGCACTGCCAAAAGCTCAGGTATTCCCTCGAGAGAAAAAAAAAATCAGAGAAGCAAAGGCCAAATCAAGCCAAGGCTTGAAAATATGGCGTAATACTAACACATTCGGTTCAACTAATAGGTACTCCAACTGCAACTCCAACTAAAAAGGTATAATACCTTTTTCCCTATTTGCAAAGATCTTGGATGTATTGGATTTTAAGTTTTTTAATTACCGTTCACGTTCTCTTGAAGTTTTTTAGAATCTAGAACAAGAAGATGGAATGCAAGTGTTCCAGGATTTCATCTGATTTCATTTTTGAAGGCTTTCCAAAAAGGTATCGCTGGTTTAAATTTAAAGACTGGAAGGGTCTCAAAAAAAGTTGTGAAATTTATGAGGTGCGGCACTACTATTTCATTGAACACAACTGTATGTACATACATAAATACATATGTAGACACGTATCGAAATGGCTATGTACATACATATGTACATTCATAGATACACACGGGCCACAGTGAGTGCGCAGGGAGCGAGGTGGGGCGACAGTGGCACACGTACACCCACTCGTTCATTTAATTCGAAATGCCTAAAGGCAATAATAAAACAATTCCACACACCCTCTCATCCCCACCAACAACCAACCAGCAACCACTACACACCCCTTCCCAGCGCCCATCATACAACTCGGATCGGCAACTGTTGGCTGGATAACCATTTTGGTCTGTGCCGAAAATAAAATCTATTGTCTGCCAAAAAGTTAACGCACTTTATTGCCATTGTTCGCTCCCGGCTGCAGGGAACGAACGGCGAATGGACAGGGGGAAGGAGGACGAGATACCATGCTCTACTCAAGTTCTACTCCAGTCATTTGTCAAGTGTGCTCTCTGCCTCTCTCACACTAAAGCAAAATATGTAGTCAAAATTAACAGAAGAAAAACCGTTAGCTCGGCTTACCCTTTCACATATACAATATATGCATAAATTTTGGTTTTGTTGCCTTAAAGTTTCGTATTTTTAACACAGAATTCCCCCTACTGTAATTTCTTCCCTGCAGTGCAATCATCTTGTGAAATTCAGAATACTCTCTGCAAGGGTATAAAACCACAAGCAAAGAGAAGCCGAAGATGCATGAGAAAGCGAGAAGGAGCAAGGAGAAAAAATGTTGGCAATACAATATTTTGCCATTATGTCGAACAATAACAAGTCGACATAAGTAGATGCCGGAGACGGATGGTCGTGGGGAGGGGTGACTGGGACTGCAGAGGGAGAGACCCAGACAGCAAGAAACGAGAATCGAAGCAAAGGCAGCGAATAGCTGCCAATTTCAGGCTTAAGTGTTCTTTTCTGGCTTTCATCCTCCTCCCGTTTCCCACTCTTCATCAACGGACCGACCGACCGACACTCCTCATCAGATAATGGGCTACAAGACATTGAGCCAAAGAGCAACGACGCATATGAAATTTAATACCACTTCACCTTTATTCTTTTTTCTCTTTTCTGCTTTGAGCGGCATATGCTCTTGCTCCATCTCCCTCCCTCGCGCCCTGTGCCTGTGCACTCTTCGCACTTTTGACCAGAGAAGACAGCAGCAGCAGTGCTTGAGCGCTTTATTAAGCGCGTATTTACAGCAAGGAAAATGATTTTGTGTTTTAATGAATTCACCACCGCTGTGTTGTGAAAAGCCATCGAGGGAAATGCGGTCACTTCGTGGACAGCAGCAGGGAGAGAGACGTTGTGTTGTGTGGGGTGGGTAAAATAATGAATTAACAAACACAATTCTCATTTTATGCCTCCACGAAAATGAGGCAAGAATTAAACAAAAAAGGAGAAAAGAGTGCGCACACAGACACACACGCTTACATACATATCGCATGAGCAAGCACAAACAATTCGAAAGACGGTATAAAGATTGTCAGGGGAGTTGAATTGAAAAAGAAACTCAACGAGAAAAAGGAGAGAAAGACAGAACACACAAGCAAAACCAAGAGAACTTCGTCTGCTCTCTCAGTCTATGCCAACGGTGATGGAGAGGGAAGCACAAGAAACTCAACAAAAGGAAAGCAACTGGAGAGAAGGCAAAACGAGATGGAGAAGCACTGTGTGGATTGCAGGGAAGGGGGAGGAGGACACACACATTAATATTAAACAAAAAGTGGATGCAACAGAAGCGCCAGATGGGGTACGGGGGGACTGCCAGCCAAATGGGAAGCGAAATATAAACGACAAAGTTCGCTCGGTCCTTAGCTTCCTCTCCCGTTGCTCCACAAGGAGATAAAGCTGAGGAGTAGGGGAAGAGGAAGAGGAGAAGTTGCTCCTTGTGTCTGGGCCTATGTGCTTGTGGTGGGGGGTAGAGTAGGATAGCGGAGGGCAGAGCAGAGTCCACGGCAAGCCCTCTTTGGACAATTTCAGTGGCAGCCACCACGTATCCACTGCTTTTAGCTGCTCTGGCAGGGGGACATTTGGCAGGAGGGAAAACGTTGACAATGAAAGCCAGAGCCAGAGGAGCGTTGCCACAACAACAACAAAAGAGGGAACATTTTGACTATGGAACCCACATAGAAGTGACTCTACTCCTCACTCGTACGGGATGCAATCCAATCCAATGTAAATATGTATCTGCATTTCTATGTTGTGCTTTCATTGTTGCCTGCCAAGTAAATCCGCACTCGGAAAGTATTCATCGCAAAAATGTTTTCCCCATACACACATATGTACATATGTTCGATTATAATTATAAAAATAATTACCTGACGTCGAACAGGATGTTCGGTAGAACGTTCATAATAAGACGAATTTAATTTTAAATTATTTTCCATAATTATACACGTCGTTTTTTTCCACAATCCAAGCGATGTGCCCTTGACGACCGATTAAAACTCAGAATTAAGAAAAAGTTGATGCTATATTTTAGAGCTAATTTCTATTAAATGTGGTCCACTGAAATATTTCTCATTTATTTTTTTAGATATTTTAATATGTTACACAGATTTTGAGGAATAACTTTTCTCAAGAATCACCTTTCTTGTAGTTGATAATAGTAATCGTAAATAAGTATTAACTTGCTAAGAAAATACCAAAAAAAGAGCGCAAGAGTAAACTTTTGCGAATTTGAATAGGTTTTCGCATAGAAAGTTAATGAAATGATATGCCAATGTTGTATTTTATTAATTTTGATAAAAATATCGCTACGGAATTACATGGAAAAAGCCTTTGTCGACCTCGTCTGCAAATGGGTCTTCCATATACTCCGCAGTCGAAGCATTTGCCCGAGCGAAGTCGTTGTGTTTGGCTTAATTGAGCGTCGTAAATCGAGGCGGAAGCATTTGAATGCCATTAAAAGTGAATCAAAAGCCAAAGACAAGCTTCACACAAACTGGAAGCATGCGATTGGGAATCGGATCGGATCGTATTGTGATTAATTGCTGGCGGACACACTCTCCATCGGATCTGCCAGACAGGCGGGGTGGGAGGGGGCAACAAATTGTAATCCGATACGGGGGACTCTGAAAGAAATCGATTCGAAAAAATCGAAATCCAAAACAAGTCGCATTTGTTGTTAACTGGTTTGGCTTGGGCAACAAAAAAAAAAAAAAATTCCACGAGGCATCTGAAAAATGTGCAATTGAAACTAATTCGGTTAAGTGATGTGGATGCAGCTGTAGCTGTGGAGGGGGAGGGGCCCCAGTTGGAGCATAAATTCACGACTCGGCCTCCCGTACATGGATGTCGGTTAGGGGCTGGTGGCTGCAGTCTGACTGTGCTGGCATGCTGTGAAACAAGTTGCAAGTTTGGCTAGTCGAGCTGCACGCACACAGCATGCAACAAATTTGTCAGCATTTTTATGGAGCTGCTGAGCTGCTGCTTTCTGAGCAAACAGTTGCAGTTGCCACAGCAGCAGCCACAGTCGAAGCAGCCACAAAAAATGAACAGACAAAATTAACACCGAATCAGCTGCGCGAGTGGTCATTTTCATTAGCTTTAATCTCGTTTACACAAAGATACTTTTCGCAGCGCAAACACACAGTTTCTACTCCCAGTTTGGCTCCAACTACTGGTGGAAAAGACTCTTAAAGAGCAGCAGCAAAACCCCTCCTATCCTCTCCTTCTATTGAATATACTACGAAAAGTGCATCAGTAAAATATGTTGGAAAGGGGGCGGGCGGTCTGTTGTAGCAGCCTTTTGGCATTGTTTCTTTTCCGTTTTCATTTTACTATTTTTTTGCAATATTTTAGCTGTTTTTGTTTTGTTTGCTTTTGCCCCAAGTTGATTTTTTGTTTGCTATTTTCTCACTTGGCAAAAACACAAAAAGGAACACACAAAAAAACGTTGCAGCTAATTTGCTTTTGCGGCAAGATGGAAGAGGGGAGGTGGGGAAAGGGGAACCTCTTTTAGGTGGCGGCTGCACAAAGCGAAAAACAAGCAAAAGCAAAAAGCCATTTCGCAATTTTCAATTGTTGCACGTCAAAGTGTTAAAACGGCACGCGATTTATGGCCAACAAACTCACACTCACACACACACACACAGACAGAGACAGACAAACTAGTGTGTTTGTGTCTGTTAGTAGCTGCAGCGTCTTAGATGCGCTTAATTAGGCAAAAGGCAGCCCCAGTCAACTCTCTCCCTGTCTCTGTCTCTCTTTTTATTGATTTACGGCCAGCAATCAAGTGTGAAATTGACATTCCCCCCGTCCACCCGTCCATCCACACCGAGGCGTGTAAATATTTGTGAAAATATTCAAAGGTGTCTGCCCCGCTTGCCGCTCGCCACAGCCAACCAACGGATAGCGTGTGTCTGCATTTCATTATACCCTCGTTGATCGGACGGGAAACATACCTGGGTGGGCAAACTAATGCGTTTCCAAGATAGCTTAAGTTCGTTTGATTCTCAAAAAGCTCTATCATGCGAGTATCAATAGCATAGGGTATTAAAGGCTTCGGCCTTTCCGTTCCTGTTTTCCCATTCGCATTTCGCATTTCCATGATTTATTCGAGGCTCATTAATTTGAGCTGGCGAGGGGCTGCAGCAGGGTGCAGAAGTGTCGTCTATCTGGCCATCGTTCAACTGCGGCACTAGCAGCAGCGCAAAACTGGAAGTTGGAAAATGAAATCAAATTGCGTCCATTAATCCCCCATGAGACCGCTCGACGCGTGTGTATTCATCCAGCGGATACCGTTTGTCAATAGCCGGCGATCAGGTCCACGGAATTCAGCCTGTTTCTCTCTTGACTCTTTTCAAATTGAAATGCAACTAATTTGTTCTACCCTCTCACCCGGCACACCTTCATCCTTGGGTAATTGTCGTTTTTGTTAATGTTGTTGTTGTTGTTGTTGTTGCATGTTGCATGCAGTTTGTCCACACACATAAATTACGATAATTATTAAATGCAACCACAAAACGAAGGCAGTCAAGCAGTAGTAGAATAAATAAAAAACCGAGAAAACTCAAACAAGAAATAATGATTAGTAGATTTTCTACCGCATCATGGGATACCCATTACTTAAGTTCCATGCTCCCATTCCATAGAGGAATCTTGGACTCGATCCACAAGGCCAAGAGCAACGGAATCCATGATGGCTTCCACTTATGACAAGAGTCGTATAATACCAAAACAAAATAAAACCGAGCTCTGATCGATTACACCGGGTATATGGCATCGAAAACACAATCAAAATGCATCGACAGGTCGCCTGCCATATTAAGCAATTTCCACTGTGAGGCTAGCTCCGCCGCCGTCTTCTTCTACAGAATGCACACAATTATCACGCAAATGGCTATAATAATCAAGGGGATAACAACTGTTATACGTTTAGCTATCCGATACACGATAATCACGATAATTTACGTAAATTACAGAAAAACAAAACAACAAAGAAAACCTCACTGAAAATTAAACAATTTACAAAAGACAAGCACCACGCCCCATTAATAAACATGAAATATTGTGCTGCGAAACTTTTTGTATTTAAATCCGAAAAGTAATGTAAGAAAACATATTGAATTGTATGTGTGTATGTACATATGCGTGTATGTGTATGTATGGATCCACACAGAGTACAAAAATAAACGTGGGGTCCATAAAAAACAAACACAAAACAATAATAATACATAATAGTGGTATTATACATACATATGTATACACTTTTAAAGACCAGACAGCGGGGGGTAGGGCCTACACGATGAGAAAGGAAAGGGTATACGAACTGAAAAAAACTTCAGTATTGTAGCATCAGAAATAAAAAATGCATAATCAATTCATAATACCCCGAGAAAATTAAGCATCTAAATAAAATATGGATGAAAATTGTTTCCAATACAATAACTATCCGGTAATTTTTAAGTCTTTTAGGTTTTTCAGTTGAAGCAAATAGTTTGCGGATCATATTTCCAAAGACGCCACGCATCAAGTATCCTTGCAATCAGATTTATTTAGGTCACAAAGGTCCATCTATCCATTCATTTGTCTGTCCCACTCAACTCTAAACTTGCCTGTGTTTGATTATTTACATTTTTCAAATACCTATGGAAGGCGGGGGGTCGAAGATTTTGATTTTGCATGTCGGTCTTAGCGTATGTACGGTAATTAGAGACTTGGCTGATAATTAAAGCCGACCCAGAATATATTTTTAGAGTATTCTGAGCGTTGCAAACAACTGACGGAACTAATATTACTCTCAATGAAAGCAGGGTATACAGTATACACAGAGAAACCTTGCCACAAGTTTCATTTGCGTTGCGGGGAAGCCAAAGCCGCCAAATAAAGAATCATCAAAGATATCAAAATATATATGAAGGAGGGAGCAAAGAAGAAAATAGAAGGCCCAGGTAAGAGGGCTGGGAGTGATTGGAGCACCTAAAGCCTCGGTCGCATCGGACCCAGCAGGCGCTCTCATTCTTGTCGTTGCTTTGGTTTTTGTTGGTAGTTGCAAATGCTTATCTGGTATTTAGAGAGACAGCAAGAGAGAAGGACAGATACAGAAGGGAGGAGGGAGTAGCCAAACAAACAAACTCAACAAAACGAGAATGAAGGAAGAAGAGAAAAAAGGGGGAGGGGATTGCTTTTTGCTGGTGCTTGATGGACTTCGCCAACCTCGAAGACCTCGCCAGTCCAGTCCATTCCCTGTGCCGTGTCCACTCCCTGAATTTGTATACCCCCCTCCACCATACAGCTAACCGTAATTTTCATGACTGACAAACGCCGCAGCACAGCCGAAAAACAGCCATAAAGAGAAGCAAGAATAAATGTACAATGACGAAAAAAAGAGAAACAAAACAGCGAGAAAAAAATACCCGACAAATCAGCCGCTAGGCAAATAAACAAAATGAGTTTTCGGGACGCGACTCACGAACTATCCAAAGACAATGGCCGGGCCAATAGATACAATTCTTTTTAGCGTTAAAGGTGGATACTCCCACTACTAATTGGTAAAGCTCATTTGTAATATATTTGCATAGTAAGTGAACCTGTGAAATGTACCTAATTCTAATATAAAATAATATATAATAATTTAAACGATAAACTGCTGTGCATATTACGACTTACTGTGAACAAAAACTTCCACTGAGACTAATAAATGTTGAATTTTTCTCAGCGCATAATCTACTTTGGTATTTCAGACTAAATTTAGATTATTTCGTTCGCGTTTGTCTATTTTTGGCAGCAAAAATGATCGGCGCGTGTAGCTGCAAAAAATACGTATAACATAATGTCAACTCAGATAAGACATAAACAACTCAAAATCCACACGGGGTTTGCTGTTGTTGTTCTAGTTGTTGTGGGAATTCAAACTCGTTTATCATTTTGCGAGACACTTTTGAGTGGGGTACACTCAATTAGCCAGTTATTTATCTCTATCTGGAATACAAAAATTGAAACACTCGATGAGCGGTCTTGGACTTGGTAGCTCCAGGAAAGCTAACCTCTAAACTTAATTGCAACTTTCAGAACGGCTATCTTGAAATGCTTAAAAAAATAATAATAAATAATAAACAAATTATATGAAAGTCGAAAATATCTCCATCTGGATGAAAATAAAAATAAAAGCCTGATAAATTATAATTAAATAATATGCAAATATTATAATTATGAGCTATTTGCATTGACATGATCCATGAGGGACAAATGAAAATGGACTTTTCGGAAAATGTTTGCCTTTCGACACAAGAAATAAATATTAATTGCGATTATCGCATAGTGATAACGCTTTATTTACATTCAATAATTAATTTTGTTTTATTTATTCAGTTTTTACAGACACACACACAAACACACACACACACAATAATGAATTACACCCCCCTCCATGACCAATGTGTGACACCATCCGTAAGAAGCGTTTAAATTGAGTTATTTGCACAAAGTGGAATAAATACGATTGTGTGCATAAATTAAATTAAAACTTGTTTAAGCGACATGACATTAAGTATGGTTTTTATGGAGTTTTCGTTTGTTTGTTGTTGATTCCTGCTCATCCACACGAGATATGTACATGTGTACGGGTAGATACATGTGTATGTGAATGCGAATGGACGTATCTGGATAAATATAATTTATCCCTGTGGCAGGCAGCATAAATTAATTATCAAAAGCATTCATTTACACGGCTGACTGCGCGAACCAACACCCGCTGTTCCTCCCACAGCGACAGGGCTGTATCTGGTATCTCACAGATGCCCGGCGAAGCGAAGTCAAAGTCGGATTCGAAAACATCATCACAATCAATTTGCCTCGTTTCTCGTGATGGGAATTGAGTTTAGTGTTTTGTGTGTTTCGTATCTTCCCCCATTTTCTCGCACGGTTCACTCGGCTGCTGGCCCACATTATCTAGTGAACGTGGAACGCTTTCGTGCCTCTGGTGCTTTTGTTTCCCCTTCCCATTCCCACCCACCCCTTCGCTCATTGTGCCACTCATGCCTTTGTTTTTTGTGCCTCTGTTTTGTTGCTATTGCCGTTGCCCTTGCTGTTCCCCTCTACATGTGTTTAGCGTGTTCAGAAATTTGCTTTTTTAATGACGCTCTTGTTGATTGCCGGCTATTTGTTTTTGCACCCCTCCCATACCCGAATACCAGGGGGCCCATACCCTAACCGCTCGCTGTTTCCCAGAAATGATCTCAAGACGAGGGAGCTCGATATGAAATCTTGGACGAGTATGTGGCAAATTTGATGCCATTTATTAATAGTTTGATTTACTTATTCATGGCGATTCTCATTTGAATTGCATGTGGATGCGTTTTCCGTGGAGCATTTGATGTGGAACACAAATAAAATGTGTATAGAACCACTCGAATGTAATTCACTCAGTCAAGTGAGCGTTTGCGCTTTTGAAATGCAAAGTGGATAATTCTCTGGATAATTCTCATAATATAAATAATAACATCTACACACCATTTAAATTTGTCCATAAGTATGTACATATGTACATTTAAAATTGGAATTGCAAACATGGAGCTCAGCTCTCTCGTTGCTAATTTGAATGGGCGGACGACAGAAAGACAAACATGCAGACAGTCGAAGGCGTGGGCGTGAACGTGGGCTAGTGAAAAGCAAGCGTTTGTCACTGACGGCTGACAGTTCAATGAAAATTGAACAAATCAATTAGGTGTAATCGAATCGGCCCGGCACAGGGGTGGACTTCTCAGCACAGTAGCTGTGGCTGTAAGTCCCCAACCCATGACAAATGGACAAATAACTGTCTACGGGCGGACTAGGGGACGGGGTCGCGTCGCAATGGCTTGGGTGCCACGATAGCCAAATAGCTCCAGGCGGCCAAGCAGCCACCTCAACACATGCCACCAATTATGCGCGCTGCAATTTTATTTGGATAATGTTTTGTCAGTCAATTCACAGATTCAAATTGTTGTGGTTGAGCAGCGACAGGAAAGCGCGACAGTGGCAGCGGGAGGGAGGCAAAAAGGCAACCAGCAAATGCGCCGACTAAAGCTGGTTAACGTGGCTCTTGCTTGTTTGTGTTCCATCTGTATCGCTTGCGGTTACAGTGGTGGTAGCCTAAGATGAATGCGAAAGAGCTGTGCCATGTACGGTTTGAAAAATACAAAAATCAGGAGAGTAGTGGTGGTCGGTATTTGAACATGTGGCCAGGTCCCGAGGCGAGGCTCGGCGAGGCTGACTCGGCCTGCTGCTATCGCATTGCTTTCTGGCAGCTTTTGCCAGAAAGCGCGCAGTGTGACAAATTATTTTGTATGAATGTATGTGTATATAGAGACATGTGCACAGAGCGCGGTACGGTGCGGTTCAGCGCCATTCGCGGTTTTCTGCTGCTGCTGCCACAGCTACTGGTGCTAATGACCGTAACTAAGTTGGCGTCACGATTGTGCGCGCCACTGGAAACGCTGGTCCTCTCTACCCCCCGATCCCGTTCCAACCGGTGCCGTTGCTGCGGCTTGCTTTGTCGTAGGCCCAGATCAGGCAATCCCGGCTTGGCCGACCATTTGTGTGAAATATTTTTATGTTATCTAAATCTTTAATTTGTATCTACATACATATGTACTTATGAAAACATATCTACATATCTATTGACATGCAGTTATGACTTAAACAGTTGTTTAAATAAACAATTTGGCATGTTTACAGTGGAGCTCCACTTCAATGTTTATCCAATCGAAGGCGAATCTGTCGGACCAAATTTACACACGCGAGTTATAAGACAAAATGTTACAAGAGGGATTCTACTTCCGGAGATAGTTGGGGATCCTCCTAAATTCAATAAAAGTCATTGAGAGCGGTACTCAAAGAGTAAATAGGGTATATTGTATTTTTGCACAAAGTGAATGTATGTAACACACAGATGGAAGCGTTTCCGACCCCAAAAAGTATATATTGTACATATATTCGTGATCAACATCAATAGTCGATATACATATGTAAGTCCTAGAGTCACCAAAGTTTGTGTGAAGATTCATGTTATCACACTGTCACAAGTATATTTGAAAAATTCGCCCCACCCTTTTCCGCCACCACAACAGGGCTTAATTTATTTATCTGTATACTATCAAATCACCAATAAGGATCAGATTCAATAATTATAATAGCCAGAATGACGAAATTCATTTGCAGTGGTTAGCCCCCACCCCTCCCAACAGCAATGTTTATTTTTTTGTTCATTCTCTCATTTCACACTCTGCCTCATGCAGTGTGCGGCTCTGTGGGAGGGGGGAGAACTAAAAGGGCGTGCTGGTGTGAGAAGTGACGTATAATTATGTAGATGTAGTTGTAGAATACATACATATACATACATATGTACATACAGACTGAATATCGGGTATAAAAGTTGTGACGCGTACAAATCTTCTCACATATGTACGTCCCGACTCGTTTGTAATATTTATTGCTAAAAAAATTACCATACCATTATCAATTTTGTAGTCGTTCAGCAAAACAATAAGACTTCATTAAATTGCTAAAAGGCTTCAATTGAAACACCTTAATTGGAATTAGCTCGGAATATGTGTGTTTCAGTGAGCGTGTGAGGAGTACGGACATGAGGGAACAGTGAGTGGCGTGCGGCAATTCATCAAACTGGAAATAATTTACTCCTTTCTCGCTCTCTCTCTACCTCTTTCTCTTTGCGAGACAGCTATCTCCTCCACACCACAGAGTCGGAGCAAGATAGGAAAGATGAGGGAGAGACTTGCACAATAAATTGACTGAAAATATTTATGTAAATATGTACATACCAAAAGCACGAGAATATAGACACGAACATACATATCTGGAGGATGCTCACCTTTTTATAAATCCAAAATAATCGCAATTTCTGCTCTTGATATGCTCGTTCCTTTCTCATAGACAGCATCCAGTTGATGGAACGGGCGTGGGGGGTGGGTTGATGAGAAGGGAATTGGGCAGGTGATGAAGAGCTGTGTGGCGAGGCGAGGTGCGAACGAGGACTCTGGCAGCTTTCTGGCCTGTTCGCTCTCCTCCTCTTCGGTGAGTGTGAGTGTGAGTGAGTGAGGGAGAGAGAGTGTGCGAGAGGGCGTAATAATCCACAAAAGAAACGCCAGGCACACACACACACACACACACACAGCACACAAACACACTTACACACACACGCGCGCTCTCGCTCGCCCAGAAAGACGACGGAAAATGTAAATCCACAAAATTTTCCTCTGTTTCGAGTTTGCTGCTGGCTTGCTTGCTTAGCTTGGCTTGGCTTTGCCAAAAAGCAATCTCAAGAATTATTCTCCATTTATGTAAGCGGGGGCCAGAACGAGACAGCCAAACTCGTTGGCTCTTTTTACGGCCTTTTTTTCTTTCTCGTTCTGCCGTTGGTGAATTTTCTTCTAGTTGTTTTTCACTGCTTTGACACTTTTTTCATTCCTTTTTCGACCAATGTTTAAACTTTTTATGAGGTTTGTTGTTGTTTTTTTTTTTTTATTTCTGTGCAAATATTCGAGAAAACGGCACATTGAGTAAGCGGGTTGAGAAGAAGCAGAGGGAGAGAGAAACTGCGACGCGTGTCCAAGCTCTGTTGCCTGCTCTGGAGAACAGAAGCTGCTTCATTCCACGCACCCGTACGTATGTATGCATGCATATACACATGCATGGACGTGTGTGGGCATAGGTATGAGTATGGGTATCGAGTCGGTGAACAGAGCTTGAGACACAAAAAATGCACGGGGGAGTTGTATGACAAAGCGACCGACCGAATGAACGAACGAACAAGCGACAGACCAACCGACCGACAGAGCGACCGACGACAACCCAACGCTTCACCTTGCACACGCGCCCGCGCAGACGTCACAATCAGAAATTAGTGAGAGCGGCGAAACGACGACTTCGGCAGAAGAGAGAGAGTCGAACGTTTGTCGGCGTTCTTTTACCGCAATGTTTGTGCGAAACATAAAAAAATCTCTTTCATACATACACACACACCATATATACAAAATTATTCATATATATATATATGCACATGCGCCGCATTTACAAGAGCTGACACAGCAGCCTCCGCTACTAACGATGAGAGAGTGAGAGAAACGACAGGCACACTATACACACTCAGCGCACACACACTTTGGCAAGTTTGGGGCCAAGCTGTATAGTAATTTTATTCCGGTACTATTCCGACTGATGGGGCTTCTGCTTCTTGCTGCCAGCAGCAACATATTGCCAGTGCCACATTCTCGTTCCTCATCCTTTTTTTTACTACTATTATGGCGGCTTTGGCTTACTACTTTTTACACCAGTGTTAGTGCATAGTATTTTTTCCTTTTGGGCAGCTACAAGATGAGTTGCCGCCGAGGCATTGAATGCGATGATTACGCTGCCTTTTTCATACCCATGCACATACACGCACGCACACGCTCCAACACAAACACACACACGCACACCAGTCAGACCCCAAGTGGGTAATTTGTTTTATGAGTAGCGGCAAATAGCACTTGTGTATGATTGTCGCTGTTGTTGCTGCGGCTTCTTGTGAATGACAGACGGCAACGAGTAATAATTTTTAATGCGTTTTTGGCATTTCTACGCCGCTTGTGTTAATTGCTGAAACCGCGACGCGACTCTACGTCAAACACACGCACGCACACACACATGCTTATTGATCGCTCACGATCGAGAAAGAGAGAATGGGAGAGAGCAATAACACTTTATGTTGCTGCTGCTTTAAAATAAATTGAATTCAATGCACAAGTAAAACACTTTTTCGTCGAGATAATTCGGTGATTAATGAACGATTTTGCATACTTTTTTTCACTGGGTACAAATTTTTCTTAGCTCGCAAAATGTGTGGCCAAAATGTTGAGTTGTAGGTGTTTTTCCACACAATTTATTATGTTTTTCACAGCATTATAGTTTTGCGACAGCGTTGACCGTTGCTGTCGGAACGAAGCGAAGAAGAAAACAAACGCGCATAAATTGAGAGGCGAGAGTGGCTGGCAGCGAGCAGGGTTGTCAGGTGTGTGCTATTGACACTCGAGTGAAACACACAACTGTAAAATCGCTTTTGCGTTAATTACAGGAATGCATAGCAGTTCATTCTTGTTATTATTCAATGTTTAATGGCAGGCTCAAAACCACAGATTGGAAGCAGTGGTAATTCGAATTTCACTGCTGCGGAAACAGCCAAGCTGACAACCCTGCGGCATTTCCAACTCGTACACATATTCAATGGTTCGCACACAAAGGCATTCCCATGCATATACACAAGTCAGCCTCGCTCTCTGAGCGAATGTTTTTAAATGGCGGCTTTTTTACTCTTCTCTCTGCGCATATCACGAAGGTATAGTAATGGCAAGGAAAGGCCCTGCTCTCTATCTCTCTTAAACAAGTATGCGATTGAAACGTCTTATGACAAGAAGAGATATGTTTCGTGGATGCCTCTCCTTATTATTAGAGTACCTTAGTTTTGTGACGCCATATTGCGCAGTTATGTATGTTCATCTCTTTCCAATTTGTTTACAGTGCCGTCGTGTGGTCTCACTTGTCGGCGTTGTTGCTGCTCCTTCTTGCACCGAACTTTTTATTACCGTAACTGTTGTAGTTGTAGTTGTTGTTTTTTGGCCTTTGCAAATTGTTTTTGGTGAGGTCCTCCGTTGTCAATGTGCGTGCGGGATTGATTACTGATTGGCATGTCGTTTGGCTATAGCTGGTGGTGGGGCGATGGTTGCTCCTCTTGCTTCTCTGCTTATCCTTGTCGGTTGTTTTAGGCAGCTTTTTACCTTCTCCAAAACACACACCCCACACACAGAAACACACCGTTATGGTCCCACAGGCGGAAGGAGCCTTCCATCCAGTTGGTTGCTGGCGCGGTAGGCGGTATACATATAATGACATAATGAGATTTATTAGGCGCAAAATAAAGCCATAATGTTCCATTTGACCTTTGTATAACTTTGACAGTGGTAATTTTTGCTGTCCTGTGGATACGCCGGCCAGAGCTTATTATTTCGATGACAAGGCAAGCGGGGACAGAGGGAACCCGGAGAGTTTCAAAAGTGGCCAAGTTGCTTTTGTATTCATTGAAGTAAAAGGCAAATAAGTGGTATCCCTTTGGGTGTCCTATCCAGGAAGGAATTAAAAAAAATAACTGATTGGCGGCAAGACTTTCAGTGCTGATTTTTGGTTTCGGTGCATACTTTTGGGCGGGTGGCGTAAATATTTACACTAATGTATGTTAATGTGGTTGTGGATATGGAACCGTTCTGTGACAAATCCGCCCCTGTTCCGATTTGTTCATCCTTTTTGGTTGAACCTGCCAACCTCGGTGCCCCTCAACTTTATCGAAACCTTGTTTTTGTCAATGCGCCAAATACGAGTATGCAGGAGGAAGTGTTTGCTTGATGTTTTTCCATCGGCATTCGTGTACGCTCCTTCAATTTTATTGCCATGATTTTGATTTCTAGTTGGATTTGACTTCTCCTCCCCCACACACACACATTTCAGGCCTTTGGGGAATTGATATCCTTGTGAGCTTTTTATCAAAGTTCAGTTCTTTTTCATTTTATTGCTTACACACAAACATACTTAGGTTGGATGGCGAATGGGGGATGGGGAATGTTCATGTCCTGCACCCAGGGGGGCCTGGGTAAACAGCATTTGTCAGGGATAGCAATATTTCATTCCGGGATGGACCGCTGCCATTGGATGCCCTCGGGTTACGGCTCAGCTCCTGGCCAAAGGACTTAGAAAGGCCTCACAAATCCCGGCTCGTGTGTCTGTGTATGAGTGCGTCTCTTGTCAAAATGAAAGTAACCCCCCAGGAGGCCTTCGGTTGTGTGCGCCTCATGAATTTGGATTTGCCCAAAATGTTTCACATCGATTGAGCGGTCAACCCGACAGCGGGGACATCCGGCACTCAAAATTATGTAATTATGTGCGTTAAAAAGTGTGCAAATAAACAGAATAAGACGAATGTTAATGAAGCTATTATTATTTTATGCGCTCTTTAAGCAATACGGAGCCCAGGGCCCTGCCCAGAATTCAAGGACACAGCATGAATAATAAACGGGAAATTCGAGGAATAGAAAATGGATAAATATTTGTGCCAACATATTGTCAGTCGGGAACCCGGGTTGGTCATTCGTACTGATCGAAAATGGGGAAAATGAAAATGAAAAGCGTTTCCCCAGTTGTCAGCTCCGTTGGCTGCGATTTTGACAGTTCCCACATCCATTGCCCGCTCAGCCTCCTCAGCCACGCTTGTTGCAAAATATGATTTCATTGTGCTCAAATTGAATTAAATTTTGGGAGTGGGACGAGGGACAGAGAAGCAGGACCCAGGACTCCATCCCGAACACCGAACACCCGAAACCTACCAAGCCTCGAGAGTCGCAGCTGCCGTGCGACTGTCTCTCCGTCTCTGTCTGCTCTTTTGGGAGCTTTCAGAACGGAAGCGGATATTTTCAACGCGCCATTGTTATTTTTTGAGTGCGGGAAATTGTTCGTCTCATCTTGCATCCCGCCCTCCCCTACTTACTGCTCCATACCGAACGAAAGCAAACGAAGCGAGGGAGCAAACCAAACGTCGCCCTTTTTGCTGGCGCTACTCTCTCCCAGGCTCGCCCTGCCGCACACTCTCCTCAATGTGTCTGTACGTGTCTGCTTGTGTGAGTGTGGCTCTCATCCGCTTCATGCTTATCATTGTGTTGGGCTTCATCGTCCTTCTGCTTCTTCACCGCCCTCCAACCCCTGGTCGACAGCCTTGTTTGTGTTGTAAATATAATTTTACGACTCTGCCTCCGACAGACTCGACTCCGGCTCGCTGCTGCTCCTGCTCCTGCTCCTGCTCCTGCTGCTGCTCTGTCAGTCATTGCGTCAGTCAGTCGCTTGTTCGTTATTTGGGCGGGCTTCGCACTTCCACACTCCCCACCCAGTCTCCTTTTCCCGTTTGCCCTCCATCAACTGTCGCTGCTTTTTGTCTGTCGCTTTTTCTCCCCCACTTAACATTTTATTAAGCGAAAATGCTTGTGCCGTAAAATGTGCGCTTACATGTTGCCGCCCACGCGGTCCCTTCAGTCCCTTTTCGCTCCACCATTTCTTTCCGCACGCACCCTTCGTACCGAACAGGCACTCGCACCCTCACCCAGCCACTACCACTGCCACTCCCACTCACCCTTAACTGTGCCCTTGGGCTGCTCTGCCGCAGTCCTCGTCGTCATTTTCATTTCCTGTGGTCGTATTTATGCTTTTTATTTGAATTGATTTTATTTCGCTGCCTTTTCCGTGTGGCGTGAGTCCCGCTTATTCTTGTGCTTGTATCTCTTTCTGTGTATCTCCATCCATCTCTGTGTCTGTTTGTGTCTGTGTCTCTTTGTGTGTGTGTGTGTGTGTGTGTGTGTGTGTGTGTTGCGTAGTTAATACGTTGATTTCATTTTCATTTTTATGATCCCCTTGGCCACTTTAATGGTAATGTTAATGCTATGATGATGATGAGGATGTTTAAAAGTGAACCCAACTAGGAATTACACTTACTGCTGTCACATGTACATACCTACAGACATAACAAAATTGGTGCAATATTTATTCGCAATTCACGGAGATTCATTTAAAATTATACATATGTAAGTATGTATATGTACATACTGATGTATGATGCTAGAGAGCTGTGTGATTCTTCTTAGGCTAATTAGGGACTTCGTGGTTGAGAGGGACTCAAAATAGATTCCCTCAGAGACTTGATGCCATGTGTTGGACATGCGAATAAATGGTAGCTAGCACCTAGTGGGATTTGTTATATTATTGGAATCTGTGAGTTACGCCCAATTAAAAGGGAAAATTCTGCCCCCAAGGCTGGCTAACTTCTCCTTTAACGGCCAGCAGCAGCAGCTGAAGGCTGAGGGCAGAGCGTTAATGGCCTGGCATACGCATGAGGTCGCCAATTACATGGCACAAAACCAACCGCACAGCGAGTGGCAGTGGCAGTGGCAGGAATATGGAACTTGCTACATCATGACGGGCTTACGGCCAGCAGAGTGAAGCTAATTTTGATGGCGAAAGAGCAGCAGCAGGGGATGATGTTACCACTTAATGTACACAGGAACAGGAACAGGAACAGAGCCAGGGACAGGTCCCGGTTGGCGTCAGCTATGTCTGCGTGACACCCGACACACGGACTTCCGTGACTGAGGGTCGTTCTCTATCCTAAAACCGCACCGCGCAAAGATACCCTCGAAAAACTATCAAAGTTAGTGGCACTTGAGCGGAAAAAGTTTTTGGCAGTTTTGCATTGCTTTATAATCAACTTGCACATAATTTATATGCACAAAAGTTGCTCCAAAACTCACAGGCGCTCCCACTCTCCTTGCAGTCTATTTATCTGATAAAAGGGCGCCGCAATGAGCAGAGGTTTACCGAGACACACCCACACACACAC
Organism: Drosophila guanche; assembly: GCF_900245975.1. NCBI lineage: Eukaryota > Metazoa > Arthropoda > Insecta > Diptera > Drosophilidae > Drosophila > Drosophila guanche. The sequence goes on along the minus strand of NW_022995743.1, from coordinate 17,935,456 downwards.
AAACCCATTGAGAGCTAAAACTAATCTCAACAAATTATCTTTCTAGCATTCAGAGTCTGTGAGTTGCCTACATTCGGGGTTTTATTTCCTTTTTTTTTTGCTAGAGAGAAAGTTTTGAGTGTGGGTGTCGGGGCTGCTGCTGCTGTGTGCAGAAAGTTGATGCGATTATGATTTTCAATTTCCAGCAGTCAACGCCGACCAACGAGAATGGACATGAGAGTCCTGGAGCTCCAAGGATGGGGCGATGAGACGGCTCCGCACAGGACAGGACAGGCCAGGACTGAAGAGGACGGAACGGATCGCGACGGAACGGGAGGGGAGGGGAGGGGACTTGACGGGACAGAGCAAACACAACCACAGGGCAGAAAGAAGAACTATGGCAAATATGATAGATGGATAATGTTGAGTGAGAAAGAGAGAGACGGAGAAGGGCGAGAGGACGAACGTCTGCTTGCGGCGCTCAACAATAAAATGAGTTTTGCGAGTCCAAGTCGAAGTCTGAGTCAAGCCGAGGCTGAAGCTGAACGGGCTGCCGAAAGGCGGCAGCTGTTTCACTCCCAGGCAGTTCCAAACAGTAGCAGCAAATCCTCAGCACAGTTATAACATTTATCGTTTGCAAACTGCCGGGCACAGAACGACAGAGTTGGTCCACGGCGAAAAGAGAACAAAGCGTAGAGGGTGATAGCAAGCAACCGAACTGCTTACATACGTATGTACATACATACAGATGAATGTATGTACGAATGCAAGGGAGAGGCACTTACGATGCACAGTGGTTGACGGAAGCTAATTGAACTTGTTCAAAAACTAGCCAGCTTGATTTGCACAGTGGGTGTCGATGGCATTTTAATTCTACTGATGCCTAATATAAACGCGAATTTCCACCGGGAACTTATGAGCGTCTTTTCCGTTTTTCGTCCTTTCACTGATCCCGAGATTCTATAAATCACTTTGTTCCCATATTTGATTTGATTTATACACAACAATTGTACGTTTTGTGCATGTGCGTGTTTCGGGTTACTTTCCACTCTACCTCGTTTGCCTCGTTTATTTTTCATTCCTGTTCAAATTATATTGTTGACCATCAACAACGTGCCCGCCCGTTCCTCCTGACCCCGTCTCACTCCCAACTCCTGGCCCGAGTCCCAGTGAACGGGCCTCGTTTTGGTTGTATCGTGTGTAGCCTTTGCTCGTTGATTTTTTCCCAGTTCGTTTGACTGACAGCATCACCAGCAACATACCATCAACATACCAGCAGAGCCAGCCCAGTTTCCAGCCTTTGTGGTTCCCCAACCCGACCCGACCCGACCCGATCCCAGCCAGTCCGTCCAGAACCCTTGTCTCCCTGCGTGTGCAGCCCCACGGAGGCATCAACATTAACGCGCTTCGTTGCCGCTCACCCCATAATCCTTTCAATATTTAAAACATTTTTTATTTTAACCTTTTTTAACCTTTTTGTTTTGTGTTGGACTGCGCCCTCTGTCCCTTCTGCAGAGGGTAGACCTCTTCATGGAGTCGTTTCTCGACCCCTGGCGCAAATATTTATGGAATAAATACGTCCGCATTCCGTGTGCTCCTTTGATTGACGCCCGCTGACGCTGTCCGACGACCCTGCGGAGGCAGAGCCATCCTAAATCACCCTGAAGCTCAGCTCGGCTCACCCAGTCAGTCACCCGGCATCGTCTAACGACAATGACATGTTTATCCAGGCGGCATACCAAGCCGATCATTTACACCTCTGGATAGAGGATGGATCCCCATTCGCAATTCCATCAATTACAGCATTTAATCAACTCGTTTCGCCAGACTCGGCAGGCAGACTCAGCCTCGAACCCGGTCCCAGCCCAGCACAACCCGCACTGGCCACCTTCGCCTGAGCCTGTCGATGCCCAATAGCGGATGAGACACTGCGAGAAACAGTCTGATGAAAACCTTTCGACAATCTACTAATCGTCTAATCTGCTAATAGCAGACTAATGCCACAACTAACCTTCCGTTTAGCTGACTTCTTGCACAAGTACACTTTGCATTTTCTCCCAGTGTAGCAGCAACCACAGCAGCATCAGCAGAATCGAATGAAGTTGGGGCAGATGCAGACGGAGAGGCAGAGGCAAAGGCCGAGGCAGAAGCAGATGGTACGGTAATTACGTAAATGAAATCAGAATGGAGGTAAGCTGCATAGGGCTGCCAAAGGAAGGCCGCGGGCAGGAAAATTGAATGACCAGTTGATCTGGGTGGAGGTGGGCATGAGTGCTGTGCGTTGTGTGTGGCCTGAGGGTGTGGCTTGCCAATTGTTTTCGGCCCCCCCCCCTGTTGTGTTGGCCACTGGCCACTGGCTGTGGCTGCCAGTGCGAGTGTGATGGCTGATGAAATATTTCGGGTTTGGCTACACAGTGGGCTCACAGTCATCTTTTCCAAAATAAGTTTTGCCCAGCGGGCATAATTGCAATGACAATTCCAGGACTGCATGTGCGACCCTGTTCCTATGTTCATTTCTCATCTGCCATTCAGTTACTTAACAGTAAAGCAGTTGCGTGGAACTTTGTGCTCTTCAAACACTCTCCTGTCTCTGGTCTCCTTGAACTAAGCGAGAAACCAAGGGAAAAGATTAAAAAGCAAAAAGCGAAAATAAATTGAAAGCCACTTTTACTCCTGGAAGGACACCGCTGTGCGAGGAGATGGTTGCTGAAGGATGCGATTGAAATGAAATCATTGAAACGCAGACGGGAGATGCTAGCTTCAGCTCTTCCCCTTTTGCCATGCAACTGTGCGTATGCGCATTGGCGACGACAGACGACAGACGACGAAACGAAATAAATTTAATTATGAAAAATCGCTTCGCCCTCGATTGAGTACCTAAAAAATCCAATAAATCATTCGACATCCCCAAGTGGAATTAATCAAATTCTCGCCAGAAGTTTTTCCATTTGAAGTGAGTCGAGAGGCAAACAATGAAGAATGAACAAAATATGGAGCAGAGTCGCCGAATACAAATCTATCAAGTGTCTGCAATGATAATTTTTTCGCTGCTTTATTTGCCGAACCGTCCCGACCTTCCCACATGAATCGCTTTCTCTTCAATCTCTACACGAACCCAATTTCCGCTCCTGTCAGGATAGAAAGAAATCAAGGGAGAGGGGAGCCTGGCCGCCTAGGGCGGCCCTTCAATCCATAAAAAAGAATCGTTTGCCGGCTACAAAGGTCGGGCGAATAAAAATCAAATTTAAAACGTTAAGAAACTCGTCCTTCGACCGAGTCTGCAGCTCCGGGTCTGGCTCAGGCACAGTCGAAGCCAAAGACAAGGACAAACGACAGGAAGTTAACCAGGAACAATAGGGAGGAACGGATGGGGGTTGTTTTTGTGGAGACGGCCAGGTTTGGGGGTTTGTGCGCTCGCACACAACTAAATGTCGCAATTTTACGAGTCAATATAAAGGTGCCTGGGGAGTCATTTACAGGCTCACAGCGGTTTGCCTTTCGTTGGGTTTTCCTGGGTAATAAAATTGTTCGCAAAGGACAAGGGACGTGTGACGGGGAACGAGGAACGGTGAAGCCAACGAACGGTTTTCCGCACTCGCTGCCGAAACGAAAATGAACGAGAAGGGACGTGTGAGACGCTTCCTACGCATCACAACTTTTATACACGGCACTTAGTACAACATCTGTACCTTAGCGGTTATTTGTCAAATTGTCATCTACATCTACAACACTTCTTACGCCAACGCGTTAGCTCGCCCCCCGCCCCTAGACCCACACAAATATAAGCTGCGGGACGGGGTGGGTTAAAAATCGGCAGAGGGACGGCAGAGGCAGAGGCCGCATAATGAAGAAGCAGAGTATGAATGAGAGAATGTACAAAAAACAAATATAAGTTGCGGGGCGGGGTGGGTTTAGCCACTGGAAATTAATTTCCTCATTGTGGCTATAATAATGATCCAATCGGATCCCAATTTGGTGATCTGATAGATATGGTCATTCCCTACGAAACGGAACTTTTTAGTTTTCTTTTATCTTCCAAATTGTAGATTTGGGAGGCTTTAGCCCTTTTGCGGGGGCGGAAGGGGGCGTGGCTCATTTTAAAAATACACTTGTAACAGTGTGAGCATACAGAAGTCTGGATGCAAAATTTGGTGCCTCTAGCTCTTATAGTCTCTGAGTACTAGGCGCTCAACAAGATGGACGGACTGACGGACAGACAGACATGGCTCTATCACACGGCTATTGATGCTGATCAAGAATATATATACCTTATAGGGTCGGAAACGTTCCCTACTGTGTGTTGCATACATTCACTTTGTGCACAAATACAATATACCCTATTTACTCTTCGAGTACCGGGTATAAAAACACGTGTACGGATGGGGTGAGGGACGTGAAGGCATGTCCTTGATAAAGCCAAATATGATGGCAATTTTTATGCGTTTTGCTGAAATATTCTACCTATGAGGCATGAGGCATAAACTGGAGCTAAAACGTAACCTGGCTCCTGCCCAGAATGAATTACGAGCCAAGCACGAATTTTATGTGACAAATTTACGAGAGCATTTGGGTGTGTCCAATAATATATTATTAATATTGAACAGTGGACGCACTGTCAGGTGTACAGGATACAGAAAGCACAGAGATGAGCCACCACCAAAATCCGATTAAGATTTTTCACTACGGAGGTTCAATATCGGCAGCTAATATCGGGTTGCTAATTGTGCATAAATATATTCACTTATCACTAGGCTTAATCACAGAGTGCTGAACCATCAGCCATGCTCCATTCTTACATATACTAAAAATATTAACAATATGGCAAGAACGTCTTTAAAGTACTATTTTATACTAGAGGTTGAGGAGCTAAGCTGAGTTATCCTCTGTGAGTAGTCCTGCTCGTCAGTTTTATTGATAAATGCGCCGAGTTTTTGGTGGCTCGGGCCGTGCAGCCATTGCAGTTGCCGTGGACAATGATGTCGCCATTCCGGATGGTAATTTTGGGTATTTTTAAGGAGCCTGGAAAGGTTTTAACAATTATCAGAGGACTCTTCCAATAAAATATCAGCTACTGGGACTTACGTGCAGCGCCCTCGTGGACCAGAAGCAACAGCAGCGCCAGCAGGGAGACCAACAACGGCATAAACTTCATTGCGACGAGAAATAAGACGGCAGACTAACGGAGACTTGCCCTCTGACTGAACTTTTTATATGGCTCACTGATATATTCGCATATATGTATATATTCGCAGAAAAAAACCTATAGCTTGTTGAAATCTGTGGATTTTCCCCTGAGACACATGCTGGTTGAACAAGTAAAATCCCCTCTAACTTGATAACCTATCCAGTAAAGATGACTCGAGACCCATACGCGCACGCAATGCAGCTGTTAAGCTTATATTGTAAAGCTTTCGTAAATGTAGTTATAATTGTGGATGCTGATAGGTCCAGCATAGAAGACTAGAGACTACCTAGTCTCAAAATATCCATAACTCTGAAATGTGAGAAAACTGTTCGTTCTGTTCGATATGTTTCTTCTCCCAATTCTTGATCCTCCAAACGTTTATGATATTCATCGCATCCCACCTGATATTATAGTAGTCATAGACTAAGTACTCCTACTTGCCTGGAGCCTCTCATGTCAGTATAATTTCTATCTACTCTTCAACCAAGCCTCATTTATTCTTGTCACATTTGCAACATCGTTTTATTTTGAACCCGATATATTCCCACACGTACTAAACATAACAATTGAGCGATGTATGTATGGATATTCCCGTAAAATAACAAATTCAATTATTATATTAGTCTTTGCCTAGAGGCCGTTCATTTATTGTGTTTTATTTCAGTCGTACATGTACGGTTTTGTAATCGCTGGACCAACCGCAGAATCAGTCCCCGCCCCCGCTGATGCTGCATCCGACACAGTCATTGTTGTGGAGATAGGTGCCACCAGGCACACGTCCACTGTAGCCTTCGGGATAGCGAGTGGCATCCCCTTCAACGGTGGATCCGGGCCCACCCACTGAATAGGCATCGGGGGAGTTAATGTAGACGGTGCCCTGTCCCGGCTTGCCCGACCTGTATCCCTTGCCGCCGACAACTACAGTCTCGGCGACTGGTGGACTGCAGTCCCTGCAGCTTCCATTGATGACCACAGTTCCAGCTGAAATAAGCGGAAAGAGGATGTCAGGAGGATGTCAAGGGATTGCCGCTCGTCTTCTTACCTGAAACCAGGCAGATCAGGGCAGCGGCAATGGCAAAGGCGAGACTCAGATGCATCATTGTCGAGCTGTGTGCAAGCGGGATCTACTCGGGGAACGCCACAGCAGATCGCTTTTAAGCTCTATCGCTCTATGGCTTTGAGTCGGACCCCGGCCCCCAGACAGGCGGGGGAAATGCCCTCCTCAAACCAGTTCGATTTACAGATAATTCTTTGAAATGGGTTTTCCACGAAGCTCACAGCTGTCGTGCCTTTATTTAATTATTTAGATCAACTTTTGTATCGCTACCCCACTGTGCACCGGCTCAACCGCGAATGTTGCAACCGACGCAGTCATTGTTGCGCACAAGGGTTCCTGGATAGCCCCGCGAATCGATGGTAGTCACTCGGCCGTCTCCTGACCACCCACCGCCGCTGGCTCCGCCAAGATTGATGTACTGGCCACGGGGCTCCCACTGACGTCTGTGGCGTCTTCCTATGTGCTGGGATCCGCCAGCTGACTGGTGCAACGACCACTGACCAGCCGAATCGTCATCGTCCTCATCCGACACTGGTTTGCCGCGCCTCGGTGCTGGCTTTGGCTTGGGCTTGGCCGTGGTCGGGCGTCCATTTCCGCGGGTGGAGACTGGCCTACGCGTGGTGGTTGTCGTGCGGTCATGGTTACAGTCTTTGCATTCTCCTTTGATGGTCACCTTGCCAGCTGCAGAGTGGAAGAGATTAGGCGCGTCTGGTCGGGGGAGTCGCTGCTGCGAACGGACACTGACCTTGGACAAAGGCCAAAGTGGCCAAGAGGAAAACAGACAGCAGCGTTAAGTACTTCATAATGCGCGTGTGCACTGGACTAGAGCACTGCCCACCCTGCCAGACACGTTTCTTTTATACCCCAATCGAGCTATTCCGGCCTACATGTCTGTAATCTTTCTATAATAAATGCATAACTGTATGGCGTGAAATGTAAATATATATTTTATAGAACTGGAATGCGCACATACTCGTATTTTCTAGACAAAGCTGAACTATTATTGACTTTTGCTCATTGAGATTAGCAATTTTCAATCTCAATTCAAGTCTGTGCGAGCTAATGTATGACGATGTACATGGGCTCCAGGTATTTTAAATCCGAATACTTACCTTGAATGTAATACATGTACATGTATGCCATAAAGTAAAAGCCAATTCTATATAAACAAGTACATGATAAAGTGTGCACAAATGGGATGGGGCTAATACGTTGGATTACTAGAAATTCATAGTAGTTATGTAAATATGTATGTACATATGTAACAAGGAGATCGTTTTCAATATTTATTTTTACTGTCACTGTGGGCTTTGCACTGGAAAACCCAGAATCGAATACGCAAAATAGAATAAAAATATTATCGGCTTGAGCTGTGTTTTCCCAAGCGGGTCTCTGTCTGGTCGGGGGTTATCTGAACGGGCAATGCACCTGATCCGAGTAGGCTCGAGTGGGGCGCACTCGACCCGACGCTAAGCTGACTATATAAGATCGCAGCCGACTGTTCGACGGCATCAGTTGAGTCCAATCCATTCAGCACTAGCCCATAGAGCAGAACCAGAATACAGAATCAATATGAAATTCTTCTCAGTCGTCAGCGTTTTTGTGATCGGTCTGCTCGCCCTGGCCAATGGTGAGTTGAGCGCATTAAACTGGCTTTGATGTCTTCAATACTATAATGTTTTCCCCTCTGCTCAGCTGTTCCCCTGTCGCCCGATCCCGGCAATGTGGTCATCAACGGTGACTGCAAGTACTGCAATGTCCATGGAGGAAAGTAGGCAGCCCCAGCCCCTCCCGAAGATCAAGCGACGGCCATAGATCCATAACATACCTCAAACTTAAGGCACTATATTTATGCAAACTCTTTCTTTAAATGAAGCCTAGAACTTAGAACCAACACAACAGTTAAACAACAAAAAATATAAAACCAAACAGAGCCCGTACATAAATGGCGTTCAAAGTTATTTTAATTGCACAAAAAGCTGCGAATTTAACTGGAATCCTGTTAGGACAGAATTGACTAATCGGATTATGCAGGTGCTGGGGGGCGGAGGGAAAGTGGGATGTGATGTAGATGTAGATGTACTTAGATGACATTTGTAGAAAAAATGTGAAATGTAAAATTTAAAAATAACACGAGAAGGGATGTGTGAGACTCTTCTTACGCGTCACAACTTATATACCCGGTACTCAGTACTACATGTGTACCTTAGCGGTCCAGACGAACGGACAGACGGACAGACGGACAGACAGACATGGCTCTGTCGACTCGGCTATTGATGCTGATCAAGAATATATATACTATATTATGGGGTTGGAAAGTCACTTAGGTACAGAAGTACTCCTGAGTACCGGGTATAAAAGTTGGGACGAGTAAGAAGCGTCTCACACGCCTCTCCTCGTTAAAAGATGTTATAAAATTTCTCAAACGATAGACAATCAGACAATAGTTTAAATTTTCTGGGTCTCATAAGTCTCAACCCAACATGCTCAATACCCTTTTTTTAACGAATTTAGATAGTAATCAGATATCGGGGAACAACAAACTTATTCTCTTGGGTATTTTTAAACATATAATACAACTTTACACTAATTGGTCAAAAGTTGTTTTTATACCCGGTACTTGAAGAGTAAATAGGGTATATTGTATTTGTGGGGAACAACGGATGTACAAATGTATGTATGTAACGCACAGAAGGAAACGTTTCCGGCCCCATAAAGTATATATATTTTTGATCAGCATCAATAGCCGAGTCATGTCTGTCTGTCTAACAGACGGACAGATAGACATGGCTCTATCGACTCGACTATTGATGCTGATCAAGAATATATATACCTTATGGGGTCGGAAACCTTTCCTACTGTGTGTTGCATACATTCACTTTGTGCACAAATACAATATACACCCTATTTACTCTTCGAGTACCGGGTATAAAAAACGCAAAGGTACAAAAGTACTACTGAGAACCGGGTATAAAAGTTGTGACGCGTAAGAAGCGTCTCACACGTCCCTCCTCGGTTTTACTATGACACGGCCCTCATGGAAAGCAAGAAGATGGATTGCACATGTAATGGGGTTTCTTCTGATTTGTATTGCTTACATTCCAGCCTATTATCACCAAAGAAGTATCACTTGTTTATTTGAAAGATGGAAAGTGTTTCAAAAAAAAGCTTTGAAAGTGGTGAGGAGCTGCACTACTACTTTTATGAACACATTTACATTTCAATTTTTTCTACACCAGTCGTCTACATCTATATACATACATACATACATTACTTCTCATACCAATACGACTTTTAGTTCACCTCCGTCCCCCAGAGCAACACACTGCAAGTGGCAGAGGGTGCATGCATAAACAAAGCTGTAGGAAGGGCTGGAGGGTATCTAGGGTATTTTTGGTTTTTTGTTTTAACTTTGAATAGGAAGTGATTAATTTGAATCTACATTTTTATGAAATCTAAACATTTTGCACTAGACATTGAGCTAACAGACTGACATCGCGTTCTCTTTGTGCTTGTCTTTTCTCCTCGTAATATCGGGAACTTCTTAAACACACACTCTGAAATTTGACTATTCTGTTTTGAAAGCTGTTTTGCTTGCTAACTGAGAAAATGTGTGGCCATTGATTGACTATCAATTTCCACGGCTTTTTATTCATCGGAATTTAAGTGGACTTATTACTGGGAAGTATCCCAGTGGGGCGCCAAGTGGAACAGAATCAGAATCAGGTTTGAAATCTCAGCTTAGCACGTGAATCGAATATAGCCCCGGCCTATTGCCTCTGTCCCGTTGTTGTTTACGCTCAATTTCATTGAGAACGTCGCACTGCACTTGGGCACTGCTCTGGGAAATTCCCACTTGGAACCGATGCTTTCGCTGGAACCTTTTCCCGCTGCTGCGGCTGTTTCTGATAAGAGCAATCGGCATATGTATGTACCAGTTCCATAACTGGGGGTATAAAAGCTTTGCTCTATCTGGCATTTGGCATCAGTTGCCTGCCTGCATCAAATTCTCTAGAGTCAACACGCCGAGCACTTCAAATCAAATCCACAATGAAATTCCTTTCGCTTGCTTTTGTCCTGGGTCTGATGGCGGCTTTGGCTAACGGTGAGTAGAAACAAAAATCATCTAAAGTGTATTTCGATTAAATTAATTGTTAATATTTCTATGTGCTTCGCTACAGCCACGCCACTGAACCCTGGAAATGTCATCATCAATGGCGACTGCCGCGTGTGCAATGTGAGGGCTTGAGAAGGTCGCAGCCGGAGGAAAGGAAGATGGACCACTGCAATCGGCTACAATGAGCACACCGCCAGAAATTAAATAACATAACAAAATATTCTTAAGCCTTAAACTGAATTCTAATCGAATATAAAATAAATTTTAATTTTAATCCCACTTTTCTGTTTTTTTTGTTTGAGGGAAATATTGAAAGATGTTCGAAGGTATACAATTCTGAAATCTTTGCAACTGAAATATATTTTCTACACCTATACTTGTGACCGACTCTGTATGTACCTACATTACATAGTCAGTTATCTGCTTCTCCGGCCATTGAAAATGTACTACCGACTGAATAATTAAAAATTTAATTATTGTATTTATTTGCGATTTCCTACTAAAAGGTTTTTACATATGTAGAATTTTGTTTATTTTTCGTTTGATGTCAAATTTATTAATATTTTAATACAATATATGGTGGTGCTAGTTGAGGGTACCTTTTAATCGGAAACTTGGCTTAAGCCTTTTAATTGATTAAATGTAGAGTCTTTGGCTGGGGCCCTATTTGATCAACCAGCAATTTTACTTTTTATGTGCATATATACTCGTATAAACATAAGTAAACATACACACATTTGTATGTTTGCACAACTGTGTTCAATAAAATAGTAGTGCGGCACCTCACACATTTCGCATTTTTTTGAGATATTTCCAGAGACCCAAATGGAGTTCTTTTAGAAAGCCTGAAATGAACGCATGAAAAACTCGAAAAAATGTTACATTTGAATTCCATCTTCTTATTTTACATGAAAGTGTTTAGTTTTTTGAGAGAATTTAAGGAAAAGGAAAATACCGAAACGAAAAGGAAAACCATTCATGTTCTACATGTTATTGAGCTTTATTATTTAGTTTTTAACTAATTTAACGAATTTTATAATATTTGATTCTAACCTTATTCGATAGTCAAATAAAATAATAGCTCTTCACGTACAAGTAAGACTCTTAGTCTACTTCGAATGGTTAATTAGGTGAAATTGAATAGTGTGAGTGCATACATATTTTTTTTTTTTAGTTGTTAGTCTAAGGTCCTAGTCTTAGAGGTTCTCTACTGTCCAACAAATTCTTTATTCTCTCTTATTCAAATATCTAACCAAATTAAGTTTACAGATGGGGATTTCGTGAATTAAACATTTACCCCCACTATGTAAATGAACAACTGATTTCCTGTGTATTGAAAGTGCCTTAAAAATAGTTTTAAATGTGATGGCACAAGCCATGGTGCTGAGCGTTAAATTCTCATCTGGCTGCCACAACCGAACAGAACAAACGTCAGTGGTTCAAATGCGGACATTTTTAATATTTGTCTGACAGATCTTAAATAGAAATATAACACGGCTCAAAAAAAAAAAAAGAAAAAAAGTGATGAGGCGCGTTGGTACTAGTTTGTTGAACACAATTGTACATATGTACATATATTTCTGTGGGTATTCGCTTAAATATAGATCGATACTATAGTCCGCTTCAATATAAAAGAAGAACGCACTCGCCCGTTCGGAGACAGATCCCGTTCAATCCCCGAACCGAGTATGAAATCGATCGGACTTGCCTTATCTGTGCTGCTTCTTTGCTGCCTTCTGGCTGTGGTCAACGGTAATTGATATTAAATCGTGATTTCTAGTGGGTGACATCTCTATTGACAGAGGAAACAACTTTCTTTGTTTAACTTGCAGCCACGCCTGGTAAGGTGTACATTAACGGAAAATGCATTGATTGCAATCGACCAGATGGCGACGATTCTATAGTTATTCCCGAGGAACCCAGGTCGGGAGCAATGTCCTACGCTCTCACATCTGGAGCCATACTATTTGGAGCACTATATCATCTTTTAAGTTAGTTCTACGTGTAGTATGAATATGAATAAAAAACATCAAATATCAAAGCTATTATCCTATACATTGTATGTAAAGTTAGTTGCGTCAGAGGAATACTCCTCACACCAGCTACGCAAGGAATCAATCAAGAACAATCGTTCACTGATAAACGAGAAAATACGTATAGATCCAAACTTATACCATTGTAATTATAATGGATTCGAATGTATAAAAATTGATTATTCTTTAATAAATAATAAATAAACATTTATTCTCGCCTTGGCAAGTTCCATGTAAACGTTATTCTAGATAAGCGAACGGAGCCAGACAATTTCAATAGAGAAGAATACTCTATTTTATTACTCTCACAGCCACAATTTCGTCATTCTGTAGGGAAGAACTTTATCTATCATATCGCCGAATTGGGATCAGATTAGATCATTATTATAGCATTATTATAGAAATTAATTCGAAGTGGCTGCGATTTGTTTTATTTATATTTGTTTTTTGCACATTCTCTCATCCACACTCTGCTTCGTGTAGTGTGTGGCTCTAGGGGAGGGGGGCGAGCCAAAGGAGCGCGTTGGCGTTAGAAGTTATGTAGATGTTGATGACAGATGTACAAAAAAATGTAAAATATGAAAATAAGCGTTAAGGTACAGATGTTATACTGAGTACCGGGTATAAAAGCTGTGACGCGTAAGAAGCGTCTCACACGTCCCTTCTCGTTTGCTTTATTTTGTATCACTCGATCAGTCGCAGCTGCAGCTTTTCTGCCGAGCTTAAGCACGTGCAGCGGCTTATCTATTGGGAAAATTCAGTTTATGGGGTATTTCCCATTCCGATTTGACTTTTGACCGTCATAGAAATACACACGTACATGCATACATATGTACATACATATGAATACGTATGAATCCGATTTAAATTTATTTTACAGACAATTACTGCGATTTCGTTGGCGTTGCCTATAAAAACAACCAAATCAGCCGCAGCTCTCACAGTTGAGATTGGACTATTGCAATAAATATGAAGTGGATTTCTATGGTCTTCGTTTTGGGTCTATTGGCTTTGGCCAGTGGTGAGTTGACAAAGCCTTTGCACATTATTGTGTCAGCAGTTCGACAATTTGAATTACTATGTTTTGGTCTGTGAAATCCTTAACGTGAACTTGTTTTCTATTTCCACAGCATCCCCGCTGACGCCCGGAAACGTAATAATAAACGGAGATTGCCGTAGTTGCAATGTGCACGGGGGCTAACGTAGAGAAGATCGTGGTGATGCAGTGGCTATACTGGCCAAGAGAATAGATAAATAAACTGCACCAGAAATGTATTTCGTTCATTTTATTTTATTTTTGAATGTTTATTGAATGTTATTGCCATTTACCTAGGACCTAGTCGCCTCGTATGTTGCAAACTTTGCAGTCCCCGTTGATGATCACGTTGCCAGGACTCAGGGGGTTGGCTAGAAACAAAAAAATAACCTATGTTAGTGGAGACTTGCCTCTTGACTTTAGAGCAGAGTCTCCAACTCACCACTAGCCAGGGCACAAAGGCCCAGAACGAAAGCAATCGACAGCCACTTCATGATTTAAATGATTTGGGTACTTGGCAGCAGCTAATCTGTCGACCGGCTCGAGCAGGTCTCTTTTCTAACCTCATCTGGTGCTACAGCAATTGCGCATTTTCGATTCATGTATTTAGTTAGTGCAATCTAAGCTGTAGCTGAGGCCATTGCGTCTTGATTTGATTCTGATTATATTTGATTATTCGCTGCCGGAGAACCCGAAACGATCTGTTGAACATATTGAAACTGTTCATATGCATTTGCTACACTGTGCTGCAAGTATTTATTAGAATTTGAACAGAACATGCAGCTGATACCTGATACATGGAACTGTCTAAGAGGTAATTAAAAAGCTAGAGCCGCCTGCCCACGCTACTTTAAATATATAAATATATACATTCACACATGTGTACGTACATACATATAATGTGTATACTTATATTTGAGTACTCATCAGAGACAGGGAAACCAAATCCCTAAGCTCCTGCAACTGCATAAAGTAAAGCTTAAAATGGCTTTGCCCCTTTCCAAATAAACATTGACTATTTACGAAAGTTGAGTTTGTTTAAGTTTCGAAACTCCTGGAAGGACTCTCTCTGAGAGCTCAAACTGAACTGGTTCAATGGTATGTGCGTTCGACTCCGCAGAAGGCACACACTCGTAAATGAACGTGTCTGCGGTTGAATTAACTTTTCCCCCAAAAGTTCCTGTCTGTACGAGTGGGTTGGCGCACATTGTTGGCAATTAAGCGAATGATTCACAAAAAGGGCAGCACCGAGGCCGAGGCTTCTGATACTCTAGCAGGTCTATATCTATCCGAAATATTCTTATCCTTATCCTTTGCGATGTTAGTTTGCAAAAAATATGTTTACCCAATTCAATAGCATAAAACAACGAACCAAGGGCACCATGTAAAAAGCATTTTGAGTGGTGTGGGTGGGTTTTGGGGAGATTGCTACAGAGTCAGATTGGGACACCGAAAGGGTTTAACTCTCTCATCCAGCTCGAAGCTCCAGTACCAGCTCCAGCACCAGCTCCAGCACCAGCTCCAGCACCAGCTCCAGCTGGATTACCGAACTGTGCATTTGTGTGCGAGGGAGAGCGGCTTATGCTGCACAAGCGTGTTGTTTCTTTGGGAACATTCGTGAGCGTAAAAAGCATTACGGTTAAATGAACCCCACACAGACGCATGTGACTATCCACGTGCACGAGAGTATTATTTGTGTCTTTGTATGGCCGTACGCATGGCTGGCACGTGTGCGTTAACAATTTAATTACGTTGTGGTGTGGCAGTGTGGTGGGGTGCCACAGGTTTGGGACAGCTGCCACATGTCACTCGGCAAAGTTAATCACCCCGTCAAGAGGGCATTCAGGTATTAAAGACTTTCTGTGGCATCCGCTGTCTTACACTTAAAGCCATAGCCATTAGCAGCATGCATACACATTTACATACAGATGCACATATGTAAATGCCTTTACTTTGTGTTAGTTATGCAATAAAAGCTTCCTTGGTATAACTATAACGAGTGTTTCAATTCGAATAAGTTTCGCAGCTTGCATTAAATTTGAATGTTGGTGGTTTTATTAAGCGCCCCCTTTTACTCTGTTCGTCTCTCTTTTTATACCCGGTACCCGAAGAGTAAATAGGGTATATTGTATTTGTGAGGAATAACGGGCAGAAGGCAACGTTTCCGACCTCATAAAGTATATATATTATAAATAAGCATCAATAGACGAGTCGATAGAGCCATGTCTGTCTGTCCGTCAGTCTGAAGGTTTTTTATAAAAAAACACTATAAAATATAACCGCGAAAATACTTTTCTTCGCAATGCATGGTGCATTGGTTAGAGAATTTAGAGGTCTCTCTAAGAGTTAGTACTCAGTACTAGCACGAGCGTAATGTTTTGTTATTTCAACTTGGCAAAAATGGATTATTGCATTTGTTTTGTCATTTAATTGCGTTGCAACATACTTACTAGACACACCAAACTATAAGTTGGATTGCTTAATACTGTTCCAGGAAGCTTTAAATCACGCAAAGAGTAGAACGCTTGTAAATGAAATAGTTTCGGCACATGTCACATGCGGCAAATAATGCCCGCAAGTATATTTCACTGATGTAATGTCTGTACGGGAGGTATAAATCCTACAATTGAATGCAGTTGTGCCAAAACACGGCGCATTCATTTTATCAGCTATTCCCTATTCCTTAAAGAAGATAAATGTCGCGTTTGAAGTTTATACTCCATTAGTATCCGGTTTTAAATTATGTAGCTTTGTGTTCGTTCACCAAGAGCACTTCATCAGTGCTCAGTGATGGATTGAACAATATTAATATAAACTCCAATTCATGTTTAAGCTAGCAGAGGTTCTTTATGTTTGTTTATGTATGCACTTTAAAACCAGTAGGAACGTTTGTGAGACACTTCGTACTCGTCATAACTTTGTTACCCGGTACTCAGTATTCATATGCATGTATGTATGTACATATGTAACCTTAGTGTGATACATATGCATGCATGTATGTAGTTGTTTTATAATTGCTTGATGGCAATGTGAACATTTATTAAGCAATGCTGAACTTATATTCATTAAAGTAGCTCCAAGTTTACATTTGTTACAATAAGGTATTCTATTCTAATGCGTGACTGAGTGCGAGTCGGAGTACTCTGGTCTCTGAGTACTAGGCGCTCATCAGGACGAACGGACGCACAGACAGACATAGTTATTATGGCTCGTCTATTGATGCTGATCAAGAAAACATAACCTATTTATTCTTTTGGTACCGGGTATAATAAGAAAAAGGGCAAGTGATAACCGTCACATAACCGTTCGCGGGGAAACAAACAGAAAATAAACTTTAGTTTCAATTGTTCAAATTATAATAATTCATTGCTGCACTAAAAAGTCATTGAAAATTACGATCGAAAAATTGCACAGAATGTAATGTGTCGCTTGTCGGAGCAACTTCTGTATGCGCAACATGTACATATAATGTAAAATTCGGCATATTAATTTAAAATCCAGATTTGGAGTTAAAAATAATAAAAGCACATTTTTTGATTTCTTGGCGTAAAGCTTGAGCTATAGCAAAGATCAAGTGCATGGCTGCGTTACTCCACTAAACTAAATAAGTTGAAAATCTTTGGGTGAACCAATGTTTTTACAGAGTATGAAAAACGTCCAAGAGATACATGGTTTAAGTAAAATTTTATAAGATATGCTAATAACAATACTCGTTCAAGAAAAGTTGCATTGGGCTTGAGCTCATAAAGTTGAAAATATTTCAGTGTGCAAGAATGTATTGAAATTTAATGTACACACTACGTCTTTCAGGTACAGGTAACATAATGTTTCGGTAGTATAGATAGATAGATATGTTGAAACTGATTTGTCGCAGCTTTTGTTTAAAAACACTTGTAACAGTGTGAGAATACAGAAGTCTGGATGCAAAACTTGGTGGCTCTAGCTTTTCTGGTTTCTGAGATCCAGGCGATCAACAAGACGGACGGACGGACGGACAGACGGACGGACGGACGGACAGACGGACAGACAGACATGGCTCAATCGACTCGGCTTTTGATGCTGAACAAAATATATATACTTTCTGGGGTTCGGAAACGCTTCCTTCTGTGCGTTACATACCACCGTTATTCGCACGAATACAATATGCCCTATTTACTCATCGAGTACCGGGTATAAATATATTATTTGTATAAGAGTAGCTAAACTGGATGAATGCGAACGGAAATAATAAAAACAATTAGAGCTTCTTAGCTCAAATCTAGAACACCACCCAGAGTACCCGTACACCCCCTTATCAGGTCTGTCTGTTTTGCCAAAGCTTTCCAGCTCAGAGTGGGGTTCATCAAAACAAACCTACATAGGTCCCTGATCAGTTTGCAATAGATCTTCACGCTGGATAGTGGTTCGAAACGTCATCATGTTGTCCCATCGTTCCTTCTACGGAGCTCTGATTCTCGGCTCCTTTCTGTGCCTGCTGCAAGACAGCATGGCTGAGGTGGGAAAGCTGGTTTGCTTCTACGAAGCGGCAAGCTTTGTGCGGGAAGGTGAGTTGGGACTTCTAATCTTTGCGTGCCAAACCGATCAGAGGTTATCTGTCTCTCTGTCAGGTCCAGCACAATTGTCGCTCGTTGAACTGGAGCCTGCACTCAGTTTCTGCAACTTTCTGGTCTACGGCTATGCAGGCATCGATGCAGAGAGTCACAAGATCAAGAGTCTCGATCCGGAGCTGAGCTACAACCGCCAGCATTACCGCAAAATAACTGCCCTGCGTCAAAAGTTTCCCCACGTTCGATTCCTCCTCTCAGTGGGCGGAAATCGGGATCTTAGCGCCGAGGGCTTGGTAGACAACGTAAAGTACTTGAACGTGCTGGAGCAGCCGGAACATCGGAGCAGCTTCAGGGCGAGCGTGGTGGCCGAGCTCAGCAATTATGGCTTCGATGGCCTGGACTTGGCATGGCAGTTTCCCATGAATCGGCCCAAGCTGCAGCAGGGGGTGCTGAAGAGGGCGTGGAGTGCAGTCCGGGGCTGGTTCAGTGTGGCTTCGGTGGACAGCAAAGCGCCAGAGCACAGGGAGCAGTTCGCCACTCTTGTCAGGGAGCTGCGAATGGACTTGCAACGTAGTGGCAAGCTCTTATCCCTCAGCATGCTGCCCCACGTCGATGCAGAGCGTGAGTACTGAGAGCAGAATCCACTTCCGTTGAACTTACCTCCATTCACAGTTTTCATTGACGTTCCCTCGGTGCTCGAGCATGTGGACTTTGTGAACCTGGGAACCTATGACTTCCACACACCGGAACGAGATCCCAAGGTCGGCGATCTGCCCGCGCCACTGTATGCCATGTACGACCGCGATCCCACCCACAGCGTGCAGCACCAGGTCCAGTACTGGCTAAACCAGACATCCGGGTCGAATGCGGGCCAACTACACATCAGCATCGCCAGCTACGGGCGCTCCTGGAATATGACAAGGAACTCTGGCATCACTGGTTATCCTCCCATACCAGCAGCGGACGGAGCTGCTCCAGCTGGCAAGCAAACCGGAATTCCCGGACTACTCAGCTGGCCAGAGATTTGTGAGCTGCTCCAGCAGCAGCCCCTGGACAAGGAGGCTCCACACCTGCGAAAGGTCGGCGATCCAACGAAGCGGTTCGGCATCTATGCCTACCGCTCGGCAGATGAGAACGGGCAAAATGGATTGTGGGTGGGCTACGAAGATCCCACAACGGCGGCCATCAAGGCAGGCTTTTCTCAGGCTCAAGGTCTTGGCGGAGTGGCTTTCCACGACGTGTCCCTGGACGATTTTCGTGGTCAGTGTGCTGGCGAAAAGTACCCGATACTCAGGAGCATAAAGTATCGTTTGTAGAATCTTTATCATTTATTTTCGATTGAATATTTTCAGTACTTTGCGAGAAATTTTAAGATTTGTACGTATGTACATACATATGTAAATATGTATTGTTTCTTGTCATTTTAATTTCGGTGGAAACATTTTAGTCCCTTAGACTTTCCCAAGACTCCATTCCCAAGCGCTATTTACTCAATACTTACGAATGTTGTTGGTAGAATTCGACTTGGTAAAAGGTCGATTTGTGGAATTTTAAGTGTTTTTTGTTGAGTTTTCTTCAGTTGTTAAGCCACGTACTCCGCCACAAGAGCAAATTGCAACGTTGACATGCCTGTACTCTTCTGGCCACATTCGGAGCGGAATGGAGAGGCAAGGATACAAACCGAACCAACGAAAAGAAGGCAGTAAAAACGTAGGAAGTATAACCAAAAAGATTCCCGTCCCGACATTGAAGTGGCGGGCGAAGCGTAAAGCAAAGCAAATTCGCAAATTCCTTGAAAAGAGGAGGACGGGCACTGGCCGGGTAGGCACAGGGAGGTCTTAAGTAAAAGTTGAAATTAAACCAATTAGTTTCCCGCCACCATCCTCGAGGATGTCGTAGCTGCAATGAAGCGCATAAAGCCAGGCGGTATAAGGACCAACACAGTAGTAACTCCCAAGTGCTAGATATGTGCCGGATGGATGTCACGAACCATAGTGGTGGTACTTATCGTAATGCGAGACAAATTATAAGTACAATAGATACCTTGGAATGGAAATAGTTCGCTTTTGTCGGTAATTCCGTATTCCGTATTCAAATTTACGGACAGGAAATAGAATTCGGAAACATCTATAAAATAGTATTTTACTCATCCGGAGAAGAACTCAGCCAGAGGTCCGTGAGTTGCGTAAGTGTGCGATGACAAACGATGACAGGACGATGGCATCACTAGTTCAGGTTCCTGGAGACTTGCTTGGAAATCGGACTACTTACACCACCAGGCAGGTAGACGGCGCTGGGTTGCTTTTTGAGAGTATTTTAAACGACGGCACAGTCTGTGGAGCGGCTGTAGGGGAGGGAAGGGGAGGGGAGGGAAGATAAGAGCCGTAACTAAGGGAGGGGGTGCGGAGGTGAGGCGGACTCGGCGGATGGCGCCGTCATAAATTAATTATGATTTAACAACTTTAGCATGCACGACACGGCAGGGAAAACTTTTGCGCTTTTCATCCGTACCGTGCCTAGCCCCAGCCCAACTCCCGGCCCGGCCCTCTCCCGACCGGTTTCTATGTACACATTTTGTATCGCTTTGTGGGGGGAAATTTTATAATTTTAATGAGCGCAAAAAAGTTGGAAAGTTTTGGACTGTGTTGCCACTGGAGGTGCATTTGACAAGGAGCACTGATAAGGGAGCCGAGCAGAGCAGAGGGCAGTAAAGTGGACAGGCGAACTTTATTCGGACTCATGTACAGGTTTTAGGTATAACAACAAAGGCGAGCAGGGAACAGCCAGTTCGGAGAACCACAACGAGAGCCCACTGCTGCGCTACTGCTTGCCGGCTCCGCTCTTGATGTCCTCGAAAGCCTTCTGCCAGAGCTTGTCGAACTGCTTGGGCAGTTTGGCGCGCACCCGGTCCGCGAGCAGGCGGGCGCCACGCAGGTTGTCCTCTTCGTAGTGGGGCAGGGCTGAGAGGCGGGCCAGCCAGGCGGACAGCTTGGGGTTCTTGGCGCCTTCCACGGGACAGTAGCTCAGGTGCAGCGTGCTCAGGGTGGCCACCACACTAAAGTCGGCGATTGTCAGTTGGCCGCCGGCCAGATAGGGATTCTCGCCCAGAAACAGCTCCAGAAGATCGTACGCTGCATGGAGATCTGCTATCCTGTCCTTGGGCACTTCTGTGGCATTCTCCTTGAAGAGGGCCCGCTGCAGAGGCTTGAAGCAGCCGTGGAAGAGCACACCGGACTCGAAGTGCAGACGCTGATCCACCACCGCCCGCTGCAATGGTTCCTTGGGGTAGAGGGCATCGTCCTGGGCATACTTGTTCACCAGATAGCCGATGATGGCGTGGGAGTCCCAGATGCAGGCCTCACCATCCTCCAGCATGGGCACCGTGTGCTGCGGGTTCTTGCGCAGCAATTCCGGCTCCAAGTGCTCCCCCGCCTGCATGTCCAGACGCCGGAACTCGTGCTCCAACTGCAGCTCGCGCAGTGTTAGAAGGACAGCCCGCACCGGAGGACTCGTCTCCGTGCCATAGAGAACCAGGTTAGCCATTTGGGAGAAGTTAAGGGCCGCTGGCTTGGTAGATTGAGATTCTGAACAGACACTGAGCAACCAGCAGCGCACGGAATCAGGGCAGCCACGGCCACAGCCACAGCCAGTGATTAAACTGATTTTAAACTTTAGGCTAGATAAGATTAGATACCGAAAAGAATTTGATATCCATCGCAAAGACGTCATAATGCTGCAAGTTTAAGTTTTGCCTGATTGTTTATTAATGCCACAGATAAGTTGCACCACGACTACTGCCTATGGGCCCTTTCCCCCGGGCCTACTCCACGGCTAGCACAATATTTGCTCACCTTTCCACAAGATTTAGGTGAGCATAATGGGTACAGTCTACCACTACAGTTGTACCACCACACTCCGTGGTGCTCGGCATGATGTACAGTGGAACACAGATTCAAATAAAAATTAATGGAAATCATGCCTTGAACACTTTTCATAAAGTTCAAACCGAAACCTTAAACTAAAATTGTATCTTGTATAAATAGTATAGATTCTTTAGATAGAAGTCCGCTCTAAATAGTGTTGAAAATAATAATTTAGTCATCGAAAGAGTAATTGAGAGTCTACAAGAAAATTAATGGCGATAGACAGTGTAAGAAAGTAGCTTGGACGTAAAGCTTAAAGAGCTTTCAAAGTTTCAAACGTTTCAAAAGCATGTTTTAGGCTTTTTGGAACTTTGAAGCTCTACCTTAAATATATGAACATATGTGCATTTACATATGTATACAAAACAAGGGATTTTCTTAGCGAAATGCATGGAGAATTGGAGCTGAGATGCGATAAATCGTACTAGTATAAATAAACTCAAATAAATGGATATATCGATTTGCAAATTGAAACTTAACCTGGACAATCGCAAGACGCATGCAAACATACTTAAATATGTACATATGTATGTAGATATATGTGATTTCATAGAGAGAGAGAGAGAGAGAGAGAGTGAGATATCTTCATTATCTCTATTCTCTCTCCTTCGCTTTGAGCTTCAGAGCTTTCCGCAGATATATGTTTTTCTGTGTGTATGTACATAAGAACTGTAATATAAAACAGACAGCGAACGTAAGATCATTCGCAATTCAAACGTTTAATTCGGTAGTCACTGCACAATGTCGAGTAAAATAGTTCTCTATGGAATAGACATGAGCCCATGTGTGCGGACTGTCCAGCTGACGCTGAAGGCGCTGGAGCTGCCGTACGAGTATAAGGAGGTGAACCTGCAGAAGGGAGAACATCTAAGCGAGGAGTTCCTGAAGAAGAACCCCCAGCACACGGTGCCAGTGCTGGATGACGACGGAACCATTCTCTGGGACTCGCATGCCATAGTCGGCTACCTGGTAGACAAGTATGGAAAGTCTGATGAGCTCTATCCAAAGGACCTGGCGAAGCGGGCCGCCATCAACCAACGTCTGTTCTTCGATGCCAGTGTCCTGTTTCCATCGCTGGCCAATGTGAGCCGACCGTTCTGGGTGAACGGAGTGAAGGAGGTGCCACAAGAGAAGCTCGACACTATCCACACGGGCCTAAAGCTGCTGGAAGCCTTCCTGGGCAGCAGCAATTACCTCGTGGGCGACACGCTGACACTCGCCGATCTTTGTTGTGGACCCACAGTGACCTCTCTGCCCGCTGCCGTCGACATCGATAGCGCAGAGTATCCCAAGGTGACTGCCTGGCTGGAACGCCTCAACAAAGTTGCCTACTTTGAGCAGATCAACAAGTCGCCAGCAAAGAGCTACTGCGACTTCCTCCGCAGCCAGTGGACAAAGCTGGGGGCCTAAATATGATGAGCAAGCATAAATAAAATCCACCCGAATCTATTTGTTTATTTAATAAGCGCATGAAGTCAATCATATTCAATTGTTTGTTTATTTCAATCAAGTTGGGGACGCTTTCATAGCGTTTGCGAAGCTTCGCCAACGGCCCACAAATTTTTAGTCGCGACTATTCCCTAGTTACGTTGGCATTTGGTTTTTGGCCTCTCGTCTGCCTGGATCGTGTGATGTCGAATATTGTGCTGTATGGAATGGATATAAGTCCGCCGGTGCGGGCCTGTCTGCTGACCCTGCGAGCCTTGGGCTTGGCCTTTGAGTATAGGGAAGTGAATCTCCTCGCAGGGGAGCATATGATCATAGATTTTCAGCAAAGGAACCCCCAGCACACAGTTCCGCTGCTCGATGACGGCGGTGCACTTATTTGGGACTCGCACGCTATCGTTTGCTACTTGGTCGACAAGTACGGAAAGTCGGACGAGCTCTATCCCAAGGACCTCCTGAAGCGTGCCCATGTCAATCAGCGTTTGTACTTCGATGCAAGCATCTTGTACATGGCCCTGCGCAGCATTAGTGTTCCCTACTTCATCCACGGTGTGAGTTTGGTGCCGAAAGAGAAGGTAGACAACGTCCGCGAAGCCTATGGGCACCTGGAGAAGTTCCTGAGCGACAGTCCATACGTCACTGGGGATGCGCTAACCGTGGCGGACCTCTGCTGTGCGGCAACGGCCACCTCGCTGGCCGCAGTTCTTGACCACGACCCCATAAATTATCCCAAGATCACAGCATGGCTGGAACGCATCTCAAAGCTGCCCAGCTATATGGAAGATAGCTTACGAGGCTTAAACAAGTACATTGGCCTGCTAAAGGGGTCTTTGACCATCCTGTAACACATAGCCGTTTAACAAATTAAATACTTATCAGAGACTATGAGAGCTAGAGTCACCGAATGATGTGTGTGTGTCACTCATGTGACATCACACTGAAGTAAGTTTGTTTCAAATAAACCGGTTACAAAAGCTACACACTCGTTTTCTTTTAAAATATTGATAACAATATTAAACAATTTTCTATAGTTGGGGAATACATCAAACCTATCAAGTAAACATGAAATATGAACCAAGAAACCGGATGGTGTGTTGATGTTCTAGTGCCTTCCATTTCTTGAGTTTGAGCGTCGTCGAAATCGAAATCACAGATTAAACACAAACAAAATGTAGAACGAGAAGGGACGTGTGAGACGCTTCTTACGAGTCACAACTTTTATACCCGGCACTCAGTACTACATTTTTCTTCATCTGCCATCTACATCAACAACATCAACAACACGCCAACACGCTCCTTTAGCTCGCCACCCTCCCCTAGAGCCACACACGGCAGAGTCAGGGCAGTGTCTGCGCGAAGCAGAGTGTGAAAAGAACAACAAAAGCTGCGGGACAGGGTGGGTTTAGCCACTGCAAATTATTTTCTTCATTGTGGACATAATAATGATCCAATCGGATCCCAATTTGGTCTGGTCCCAATCTGATAGATATTCTTTTATCTTCAAAATTGTAGGTTTGGGTGGTTTTCGCCCTTTTGCGGGGGCGGGGCTCACTTTTGAAATACACTTGTAACAGTGTGAGCATACAGAAGTCTGGATGCAAAATTTGGTGGCTCTAGCTTTTATGGTCTCTGTGATCCAGGCGCTCAACAAGACGGTCGGACGGACGGACAGACGGACGGACGGACAGACAGACATGGCTCAATCGACCGGCTATTGATGCTGATCAAGAATATATATACTTTATGGGGTCGGAAACGTTTCCTTCTGTGCGTTACATACATTCACTTTGTGCACAAATACACCCTATTTCCTCTTCGAGTACCGGGTATAAAAAGCTTTAGCTCGTCGTCATCAAAGAGGGAATTTCGACATGAAAGAGAGAGCACGCTCCACTGCCATATAAAGTGCAGAGTCAGCATAGCATTGCAAAGCTCTCTTCATGGAAGGAACGCCTCTTTTGAGACTAAATAAAAGGGCAGAGTGCTGGACGAGTGAACAACAGTCTCTTATTCAACTCCAAGCAACAATATGGGAAAACTAACTCTTTACGGCATCGATCTTAGTCCGCCAGTGCGCTCTGTGCTGCTCACCTTGAAAGCCTTGGGGCTGCCGTTCGAGTACAAGGTGGTCAATCTGCTTGGGGGCGACCATCTTAAGCCGGAATTCCTCAAGATGAACCCCCTGCACACAGTGCCCACACTGGACGACGATGGTTTCTACTTGTACGACAGTCACGCCATCAATACCTACCTCGTGGCCAAGTACGGCAAGGACGACTCTCTCTACCCCAAGGACCTGCAGCAGCGGGCGATCGTGGACCAGCGTTTGCACTACGACTCCAGTGTAATTGGCAGCACCGTCAGGGCAATCACATATCCCCTGATCAGGGAAAACCAAACTGAAATCCCGCAGGCCAAAATTGATGCCCTTTCGGGGGTCTACGAGTCTCTGAACACGTTTCTGAAGACCACCGATTACTTGGCTGGAAATAACCTGACTATTGCCGACTTCAGCGTCATCGCTGTCCTGTCAGGTACTCCGATTTTCCTCGAAGTGGATGCCAGAAAATTCCCCAATCTGGCAGGCTGGGTTCAGCGTATCAAAAAGTTACCCTACTACGAGGAGGTCAACGGATCGAAAGTGTCTCAGTTCACAAACTTCATCAAGAGCAAGAACTTCAAAATTGTCTGAGATCCACTTAAAAAATAATACGTAGAACATAGTCATATTTTCATAAATTTAGCCGCATTGAATAAATGTAATATATTTATAAAGAGTGGTATGTGTTTATCTTCAGTTATAATCACCATTTACCAGCTATAACTTATAACTAGAGCCTCCAGCATATTGGTCTGAGAGTAAATATAAAGAGAAAAAGTTGTTACACGCTTTAAAGATGCCTAGTTATTAAGCGTGAGTCAATATTTAAATTCAATACGTGTATATATTTATTTATATTTAGGCTCTTTGCTTCTATTTCTATCGATTTACTGTGAAGAGAGCTTATAGCCTCTATAATGTCCCATTAAACTTTGAACAATCCAGTTATATCTGTGAGTAATAGCCACAGAGAAGATGTGATTTGGGGTTTTCTCTGAGTAATACTCGACCTGGTAAACAACTCAAGCCGGAGGACACAAAAATGATGGCCTCTAATAGCAATTTTGAGACATTTTAAGGTCTGTCCAGCTTTAATCTGACTATTGCCTCAAGCTTATTTGATTTGTTAGGCGGAAGAGGCGCTTATCAGAACACACCCATTATGGGCAGGATGATGCCATTGAATCTAGAAGGTACGTGGTCCGTGGACATTCCGAGGACGACATGGTTGTCTTGCAGTGTACTGCCACACCAGTTGTTCGGTGTTTCATGAATTTTTAATCGCATCTAATTAAAGAAGAAATATAATTTGTTAACAATAACTTTTCCATGCCAACTGACTTGGGAGTTGGTGAAACGGGTGACACGGCTGGGGCACCCTGGGTAGGACATATTAAATATTCATCAGCTGGTTGACAGTTCCCATGCTCTGGAGCAGTATAAAAGAGGTTCTGGACGGGACCTGCCAATCAGTTATCTGCCGTTCGACCATGGGTAAGCTTGCGTTGTACGGTCTGGACGCCAGTCCCCCAACCCGGGCTTGCCTGCTCACACTGAAGGCGTTGGAGCTGCCCTTTGAGTATGTTTTCGTGAATCTCCTTACGAAAGAGAACTTCGCCGAGGACTATCTGAAGAAGAATCCCCAGCACACTGTGCCAATGCTGCAGGACGATGATGCCTACCTATGGGACTCGCATGCCATCATGGCCTACCTCGTGGGAAAGTACGCGGAGACCGACGATCTTTACCCCAAAGATCTGCTGCAGCGGGCAGTGGTCGACCAGCGAATGCACTTCGAGTCGGGGGTCATCTTCGAGGCGGCCCTGCGTCGCCTCACAAGGCCGGTGCTCTTCTTGGGCGGCACCACCTTGCCTCAGGCGAATGTAGACTACATCAACGAGGTCTACGACTTTCTGGAAACGTTTCTGGAGCACGACTTTGTGGCCGGCGATCACCTGACTATTGCCGACTTCAGCATTGTGTCGACCATCAGTTCGCTCGGCGTCTACTTAGAGCTTGACCCGGTGAAGTATCCCAAGATAGCCGCCTGGCTGGAGCGCCTCAAGGAGCTGCCCTACTATGAGGAGGCCAACGGCAGTG
The DNA here is from genome assembly GCF_900245975.1 of Drosophila guanche. Taxonomy (NCBI): domain Eukaryota; kingdom Metazoa; phylum Arthropoda; class Insecta; order Diptera; family Drosophilidae; genus Drosophila; species Drosophila guanche. The sequence goes on along the minus strand of NW_022995743.1, from coordinate 17,907,932 downwards.
GAGCCGCACAGTTCATGCAGCTCATGAAGTCCAAGAACTTCACAGTCGTGCCCTAGACCAAACATCGGCGAACCCAGACACACACAGAGAGCACGCAGCAAGCGTTAAACCCCTAGTTCGAGCACTCCAACGAGCACCAGAGAACACCTCCTCAGTGCACAGAGCTTTGCAGTAGCTCTCATCGAAGCTCTCTCCCCGCAACAAACTAAATAGACTCAACAAGCGAGAATAAGTAGAGAGTGCAACCATTAGCTTTATTCACTTCGAGCCAGAATGGAAAAGCTGATACTCTATGGCATCGATGCCAGCCCTCCGGTTCGATCGGTGCTCCTCACACTGAACGCCCTGGAGTTGCCCTTCGAGTACAAGGTGGTCAATCTGATGGCCAAGGAGCAGCTCAGGCCGGAATTCCTCACGATGAACCCCCTGCACACCGTGCCCACACTGGACGACGATGGCTTCTACGTGTACGACAGTCACGCCATTAATGCCTACCTCGTGGCCAAGTACGGCAAGGACGACTCTCTCTACCCCAAGGACCTGCAACAGCGGGCGATGGTAGATCAGCGTTTGCACTACGACTCCAGCGTTGTGGGTAGCACCCTGCGGGCCATAACCTTTCCGCTGTTTCGTCTGAACGAGACGGAAATCCCCAGGGCCAGAATCGACGCCCTTGAGGACGTGTACGCAACTCTGGAGACATTCCTGACCATTAACGAATACATCGCTGGGAAGCAGCTGACTATTGCCGATTTTCACATCATCGCCATCCTGTCCACCATTGAGATTTTCCTGCCGGTTGCTGCCGGCAAGTTTCCAACGCTGTCCGCCTGGATGCAGCGCATTGCCCAGCTGCCATACTACGCCGAAGGCAACGGCAAACGACTCGAGCAGTGTGTGGCCTTTTTTACGAGCAAAAAGTTTACAATTGTCTAAACCAAGATTTCTCAATAAATAAATATATTCGCCCATTCCCCAAACTCTTTATAGCTGACCTTAAATCTAATGGGTCTCTGTACATATACATATACATACGTTTCTATTAAACAATTGCGAATTTACATTATATACTCGTACATATGTACGTATGTATGTATATGTATGTAAATGAATAGTGCAGGGAAAGTTCTCGAGAACAAACACTATTCGATAACTTCAGAGAGAGAGAGAGAGAGAGAGAGAGAGAGAGAGCTCAACCAAATGCAAAGCTTTCTAGACAGAAGGTTATTTTTGCAATACAACTGCAATTTTCCACACGCCATAAAATGTCCAATAAATTGCAAATCCATAACTTGTCCCTGTTTCCAGACAGGGCAGTCTCACTCGTGTTCATTGATTGTTTAGACTTAATTGAGAATCGCTGCACAAACAACTGGTAATTCCTTATCGCTCTCTGCGTTCTTCTGGACGCTCTTCTTCGGTCAAGTCAGTTATCGAAAATCAACAATTACTGCTTATTCATATAAACATATGTACGGACATATGTATGTACATGCACAAATACAATGCAAACATACATATGTACATATGTATGAATTTTATATTATATTTTACTCTCTTGTCTATTCTTCATTGCAGCATTCTCTTTGGCCGCATGGATACTGGTTCTCTTTGAGAATTACAGCTCGTTGTGGGGTGACTGCAATGTGGCTTTGCTTGTATTAAATTGCACTTTGACCTCAGCTATTGGATTTACATAAAACGAGAAGGGACGTGTGGAGCGCTTCTTACGCGTCACAACTTTTATACCCGGCACTCAGGACTACATCTGCACCTAAGCGGTGTTTTGTCAAATTTTAAATTTTTTGTTCAACTGTCATCTCTATCTACAACACTTCTCACAACAACACGCTCCTTTAGGTCTTCCTTTAGCCGCCCTTCCCTAGACCCACACACTGCAGACTCGCGGCAGTGGCAGAGGCAGCGCCCGCACACAAAAAAAAAACAAATGTAAGCTGCGGGACGGGGTGGGTTAAAAGTCGGCAGAGGCAGAGGCAGAGGGACGGCAGAGGCAGAGGCCGAGTGAAGCAGAAGCAGAGTGTGAATGAGAGAATGGAAAAAGAACAACAAAAGCTGCGGGGCAGGGTGGGTTTAGCCTCTGGAAATTAATTTCTCCATTGTGGCTATAATAATGATCCAATCAGATCCCAATTTGGTGATCTGATAGATATGGCCATTCCCTACGGAATGGCGTTTTTAGTTTTCTTTTATCTTCAAAACTGTAGGTTTGGGAGGTTTTCGCCCTTTTGCGTAGGCGGAAGCGGGCGGGGCTACACTGGTTTCAGTGTGAGCATATAGCAGTCTGGATGTAAAATTTGGTGGCTCTAGCTCTTATAGTCTCTGAGAACTAGCCGACAAACAAGTCGGACGGACGGACAGACAGACATGGCTCTATCGACTCGGCTATTGATGCTGATCAAGAATATATATACTTTATGGGGTCGGAAACGTTTCCTTCTGTGCGTTACATACAACCATTATTCCCCACAAATACAATATACCCTATTTACTCTTCGAGTACCGGGTATACAAATTAGACAGTCCAGCCTCACTATTTCACCATTCTCTGTACTATTGTGGGAACGATTTTCTCATCGCGACTGAGATCGCTTCTCTAACATAAAGCTCTATAAAACGGTGGGCTTCCATCTGTTCGCTGATCATTGGTGTGCCAAGTCCCCGAACGACAACATGGTAAAGTTAACATTGTACGGAATTGAAATTAGCCCACCAGTGCGAGCTGTGAAGCTGACGCTGGCTGCCTTGAACCTGCCCTACGACTTTGTGAAAGTCGATCTCATGGGCCGCGCACATATTTTACCCGACTTTTTGAAGAAGAATCCACAGCACACGGTGCCCACTTTGGAGGATGACGGCCACTACCTTTGGGACTCGCACGCAATTATTGCCTACCTGGTGTCCAAATATGCCGACAGTGACAGTTTGTACCCCAAGGACTTGTTGCAACGGGCCGTGGTCGATCAGCGTCTACATTTTGAGAGCGGAGTGGTCTTTGCCGATGGCCTGAGGAGCATCTCAAAGCCTGTGTTGTTCTTAAATCAGAAAGTGGTGCCCAAAGAACGAAAGCAAGCCATTATCGAGATCTACGACTTCGTGGAAACTTTCCTAAAGGACCAGGACTACATTGCGGGAAATCAGCTGACCATCGCGGACTTTAGCCTTATTTCAACCATCACCTCGCTGGATGTTTTAGTGACTATCGATCACGCTAAATATGCGAGAGTTAGTGCCTGGATCAAACGGCTGAAGGAACTCCCTTACTACGAGGAGGCCAATGGCAAGGGTATTAAGGAATTGATACCCATGTTCAAGAAGACAAATTTCACCTTCGCGTCCGATTAATATATTACTTATATGCTTCTGTATTCGAATCATAAATAAATTAAGAGACAAATTATTTCGAATGAGATACAAATTTTTATTATCAGACCCCACTGGTTGTGGTCTAAACCAGAGATAATGGAAAGAGAGAGACTTATCAACACATCTAAAAGCAGTTGTCAACAAATGACGAGTTGACGAGCGAACAACAATTTCAATTCCATTTTAGTTTTTTCTGGGCAAAGCCACCAAATCCAAACATTCGATTAATGCGAATGCTGATCTGAACAAACAGCTGGAGCTAAGCATGTTTGGAGATATATACATATACACATACATACACCTCTAATCAAAATAAAAGAGTTCAAAAATAAAAAAGTTTCTAAAAAAACCTTTTCACTTAGAAGTCGAATTCTTTAATTTTAAAATAAGGAAAAGAATCTTGATTAATGGAAAAATAAATTTGCTCCACTGTCATTCGTTGCTGGATTTTTAGAAACTTTTTTCTTTTTGAAAACTCGTGAGTCTATTCGTCTGATTGGGAGTGTATGTATGTACATACACATAGCTAACGATATTGTTTTACCCAGCACCTGTAGGTTCCAATTGCACATAACAAACATATGAAAGAAAACAGAAGGTAGAGTGCAGTCTTATCTAAGTAATGGGCTTTACTTCCGAATCGCAGCACAAACACATGATATTTCCTTATCGCGCTATGCGGGTGTTCTTCTGGCCGCTCATCTGTCGGAAGGCGAATTTTCGGCAATTAATAATGACTCAGCACTTTCAAATGCTACGCTTTACTCTCTTTGTCTACTCTTCAATGTGGCACTCTCTTAGGCCGCATAAATACTCTTTCTCTTCTCTTCTCTTCTCTTCGCTTCTCTTCTCTTCTAGTTGTTAGTCGCAATGAGGCTTTACTTGTATTCAATTTTCCTTTTTACTCTGCTATTGTATGTAAATGTGTATGTATATTGCATATTCCATGTAAAAATAGACAGTCGAACTGTATTATTTCACAATTCTCTGATCTATTGTGGAGACAAATTTTTCGCCATCTCACCGTTTCCTGGCCAAAACGCTATACAAAAAGGTTGGTTTCCAGCTGTCAGCTTATCATTAGCATTCCAAGCTCTCTGACGACAATATGGTAAAGCTAACATTGTACGGAATAGATGGCAGTCCACCAGTGCGAGCTGTTAAGCTGACGCTGGCTGCCCTGAACCTGCCCTACGACTATGTGAAAGTCGATCTCGCGGCCCGCGCAAATCTCTCTCCCGAGTTTTTGAAGAAGAATCCACAGCACACGGTGCCCACTTTGGCGGATGACGGCCACTACCTTTGGGACTCGCACGCAATTATTGCCTACCTGGTGTCCAAATATGCCGACAGTGACAGTTTGTACCCCAAGGACTTGTTGCAACGGGCAGTGGTCGATCAGCGTCTACATTTTGAGAGCGGAGTGGCCTTTGCAGATGGCCTGAGAAGCATAACGATTCCTCTGTTTTTCTATAATCAGAAAATAGCGCCCAAAGAACGAAAGCAAGCCATTATCGAGATCTACGACTTCGTGGAAACTTTCCTAAAGGACCAGGACTACATTGCGGGAAATCAGCTGACCATCGCGGATTTTAGCATTGTTTCAACCATTAGTTCTCTGGTGGCCTTTGTGGACCTCGATCACGCCAAATATGTGAGAATCATTGCCTGGATCAAACGTCTGGAACAGCTCCCATACTATGAGGAGGCCAATGGCAAGGGTGCCCAGGAATTTATATCCCTTATTAAGCAGTCAAATTTAAGCTTCGCGTCCTGATCCAAATGTAAATTTATTCGAGTCACAATAAATTGAATAGATAACATTTCGAATAGATTCCTATGGGTTTTGGGCAAACCATAGATAATATAATGGAAAAAGAGAGCCATTCTCAACCATTTACGAGTTACACGTAATTATTGTTCTACAATCTGTCTGATGTTACGAGCAAACAACATATGAATTCCATTTTAGTTGGTTCTGGGCAACCGATTTCAAACGATCAGATAAGAATGCTTATCTATGCGATAGCGAATGAACCAAGAGCCAAACGAGAAGGGACGTGTGACGCGTCACACCTTTTATACCCGGTACTCCGTCAGTGTACCTGTACCATATTGTTATGCCCGGTACTCGAAGAGTAAATAGGGTATATTGTATTTGTGCACAAAGTGAATGTATGTAACGCACAGAAGGAAACGTTTCGACCCCATAAAGTATATATATATTATTGATCATCATCAATAGCCGAGTCGATTGAGCCATGTCTGTCTGTCCGTCCGTCTGTCCGTCCGTCTTGTTGAGCGCCTGGATCTCAGAGGCCATAAAAGCTAGAGCAACAAAATGTTGCATCCAGACTTCTGTATGCTCACACTGTTACAAGTTTATTTCAAAAATGAGACCCACCCCCCTCCGCCCCTGCAAAAAGGGCGAAAACCTACCAAACCTACAATTTTGAAGATAAAAGAAAATTAAAAACACCATTCCGTAGGGAATGACCATATTTATCAGATCACCGAATGGGGATCCTATTGGACCATTATTATAGCCAGAATGAAGAAATTTGTTGTATTTCACATTCTCTCATTCACACTCTGCTTCTGCTGTGTGCGGCCACTGCCTCTGTAGTGTGTGGATCTAGGGAAGGGGGGCGAGCTTAAGGAGCGTGTTGGCGTGAGAAGTGTTGTAGATGTTCATAGATGACAGATGAAGAAAAAATGTAAAATTTTACAAATACCGCTGAGGTGCTGATGCAGTACTGAGCGTTTATACGTCCCTTCTCGTTTTTTTTTTTTTAATTTTTCATTTTACATTTTACATTTTTTCTACACCTGTCATCTACATCTACAACACTTCTCACGCCAACAAGCTCCTTTAGATCACCCCCCCTCTTCCAGAGCCGCACGCTGCAGAGGCACGGCAGAAGCACAGGCCGCACACTGCAGAAGCAGAGTGTGAATGAGAGGGTTAATAGTGGGATAATAATGATCCAATCTGACCAATCACCCAATTCGGTGATCTGAAAGATATGGTCTTCCCCTACCGAATTGCGTTTTTAGTTTTCTTTTATTTTCAAAATTGTGGCTGTGGGAGATTTTCGCCCTTTTGTGGCGGCGGAAGGAGTGGGGCTCATTTTCGAAATACACTTGTAACAGTGTGGATATGCAGAAGTCTGGATGCAAAATTTGGTGGCTCTCGCTTTTATAGTCTCTGAAATCCAGGCGCTCAACAAGACGGACGGACAGACAGACATGGCTCTATCGACTCGGCTATTGGCGGAGAGAATACTGATTAAATCTATTTTATAAATCTGAGTACCGAATATCTTTTTTATAATCTCAGTACTCGACTGTAATACATTGAGTATGTATAATTATATATGTATGTAGTTCGGGTATGATAAGGAGCGAATACAGGTAAGACACAACAATCTGGATTACGTAAGCTAGAATCACTCGAGGTCAGGTAGGCCGACGACGACAGCCACTGCATCTGGGGCAAACAATTCAGTCTGAAAAGCTCTATTTTGCCAAACTTAAGAGTAATAATACATAAAGTATACCGTGCACACAAATACGAATACACTTGAATTTATATTCACATGTAATTAATTTAAACACAAAGCTCGATTGAGAGCGCTAGGTAGATGGAGAGGTAGGGTACACATGCTTGGTTTAGTTTCAAATTGACAATCGCAGCTTGTACACGACACGGGAACACGACAACAAATTATGGGAAAACTAGTGCTGTACGGCTTGGACCCAAGCCCACCTGTGAGGGCCTGCAAACTGACATTGGATGCTTTGAATCTTCAGTATGAATACAAGCTGGTTAACCTGCTGGCTGGTGAGAACAAGACCAAGGAGTTCAAGCTGAAGAATCCCCAGCACACGGTGCCCATGCTGGAGGATGATGGACGATATATTTGGGAGAGTCACGCCATCTGCGCCTATCTGGTGCGGAAGTATGCCAAGGACGACGCCCTGTATCCCAAGGACTTCTTCAAGCGCGCCGTTGTGGATCAACGCATGCACTTTGAATCGGCTGTACTTTTCCAGAACTGCATCAGGAATATAGCACTTCCCCTGTTCTACCGCGATGAGACGGAAGTTCCGAGATCCAAGATTGACGCAATCTACGAAGCCTATGCCTTTTTGGAAGCCTTTCTTGGCGTCGAGTTGTACCTGGGTGGAGCCGGCATAACCATTGCAGATTTTAGTGTGGTGTCGTCGGTGTCCAGCTTGGTGGGCCTGGCACCCATCGAGCCCAAGAGCTTTCCAGGACTCAGCGCTTGGTTGAGCCGAATGACCGGAAGACAAAACTACCAGACGATCAACGGCAACGGTGCACAGATGTTGATTGACATGTTCAATGCTAAAATCACAAAGATCGTCTGACTTTGCGTGAAGAAAGCTTATCAGCCAAGGTTGAACTTAAGATGAGGCGTTCCGGTTTCTTGATTATGCAATAAAACGTTTCGTGAATGGTACTCCAAAATTCTAGATCCAATTTATAGTACATACCATATGTTTGTGTTTATGTGGGTCCTTTTACGGTATAAATATCACACCTTAAAGATAAAGTTAAACTGATTTAGAAATGATGTTGGACAGAGTTCCATGTACTTATTCGAAGGTTTTGATTATTTTTAACAAATATTGCACAGATATGTAGTTTAATGACAATAGAGGTCCCATTCTCGTTCATATATGTAGACTATGTGGGTCCTTATTGAACATCTTGGAGAGATCCAAGCGGTTTGGTCGTTGAAAGAGTGCATCGAATAGATCATCTTGGTTTTGTTTAGGGAGTCGACTTTTTGATATCAAACCAGCTAGCTGTTCGTCTTGCGTTTCTCCAATGCCTTCCAAACCAGTTTCAAGCGCTGAACGCACTCGCGATGCTGTGATTCCCAAAGCAGCGTGGTCAGACGTCCGACTGTAGCAACGCCGCTCTCAGAGCTCCGAACCCACTGGAGCAGAAGTTGGTAAATCACCTAGAGAAAAAAACAAAAGCGTCGTCATCGACTGGAAATCGTAGAGTTTCGAATGTTTCACCTCTTTGATATTGCCGTGCATTTGATGATCAATTATGGCTTGGTCAATCTGGCCCTCGGAATGTCCCAAGTCTCGCATCACCTGCTTCCATCCCTCGCCCAAATGGGTAGCCACTGCATCCAGTAGCCGCGGATCCGGATCATCCTGAGACTGCATCATGGCCACAATGCTGACAGTCTTGCGCGTACCAATTGAACGTTTACCATCTGGAGTGACGGCCACCTCGTCAGTTGTGCTTATACTGCTCTTTCGCGAGCTGCTGGCGCTTAGATTTTGGTTAAGGTTGTACACGGAGCCAAAGTGTAGATTGCTTGCATTCGAGAAGTTCATAACCACCTGTTGCTGTGCGCTGTGGACGTTCATGGTGTTATTCGTGTTGACTGTGCTGAGGTCCCCGCCTGCACCAGGAATGTTTGCGGATTGCACAACATCCATTGAGTTGTAGTTTGGGTCGGACAGCTCCCGCAACACCGATTCCGTCAGATCCGCTGAGGCGGTCGGGGTGCTGATGGATGGCAGCGACAAGGCTCCAATATTGTTGTTATCTGCCTCGCTATCACTGACAGGCGCTGCATCTGCTTCCAGTCGCCCCTCAGACTGCATGCTTTCTGCCTCCTTGCTACCGCCAAATATGTTAGGCAGCAATTTCTTAAGCTTTGACATATTGCGTCTGTTGTGTTTGCTTGATCGTCAAATAAATAAATAGGTAAACTTCCGGATATTCCACAGATTTGGGGTGTTTTTACCCTTTGTGTTTGGTAGCTAGAGGTGGCAGCCTAACTATCAGTTACTCGACTATCGATAGTCGCTTTCGTCGTCCCTGGCCGATTGTTCCCCCCAATACTTTAAAGCGAGAGCTCCAGGAAGTGTCTTCGGCTCTGGGAGATCTCAGCTTTTCATCGGGTCGAAGCACATCATGAGCCAGATCAGCCAAATATTAAAATTTGAGTTCTCACACCCAGTATATTCTAACAATATATTATGGTATTTGTAAAGAGAGTTGTAGTAAACCCAGCAGAATCAAACGATTGCTCATGAGATGTTCCACCTAACGATAGTCTATCGATACTATCGATAGTCGTTCCCGTCCCTTCTCGATAATTTTTATGAATTTCCGATTGCCAACAGAATGGCATGTTGGCCATCACTATTTGCCACGTTCGCTTCACTCTTTACTTTTTTTACTTGGTCGGTAATTTCGTGGTCCGGGCGTGTTGCATTTCTAATAGAAAGTCTGGGTGACAGATCTGTGGCTAAAACCCCAAATAACATACAAAATTCGAGTGCAATCCAATGTGCATCTTGAATTGCATAAGTTACAGCAAGAAAGTGCATAAATTTACAGTTATGAAGGGCTTGATGGAGCAGGCGGCGGTGGTGACAGCAGCGAAAATTTAGGCCGCGCCGCTCCGCAACACCTTTTTCTTCGCGAATTGGCAACGTGGAGGAGAGGAGGAGTCTGGGCTGCATGTAAATTAAGCGCTTGCCGCTCGTGTTTCCCGTGCAGTGCGAAATTCTCTAAGAAAAAAATGTCTGCAAAAAACAACGTGTTTTTTTCAATGCTTGATAATGGTCTGGTCGCAGCAACTGGCACGGGCGGCGCTCCGCACTCGCACTCGCGCTCACTCACACAAAGGCACACACCATCAGTCGCACCGCTGAAGACGGTGGTGGGGACGGAAACGGAGATGGCGTTGTCGTCCACGCACACAGTGTAGAAAACATACATAGTATGAACATATGCATATGTATGCCTGCCTGTACATAGGTACATCTATGTATAATCTGTCCGATTGAAAAGCGAGCGTGCTGTTCCTTGGCGGATGGCACGATTTGAAGCTTTCCCAAATTCGTATTCTATCCGTTTTGAGTTTGAAGCCATCACAAAAGTTCAATGGAACCCATTCCATTCCAATCCAATCCATCACATCTCGACTCATCGTCGCAGCGCCCAGACCAGCACAGGCAGATGGTGGGCTTACTAAAGTATTTTGTGAGGAGGATTGGCTGGGAGGCTGGCTATGGTTAAAACCGTTCACCTGATTTCGGCTTGCCACAGCCATACGGCGCCTGCTTCCGCCCACGCGTACGCCTACGCCATTGTGTGCTCCACTTTTGCGCCGACAAAAACAATTGTCCAATAAGTGGCCCGCATACTACACTCCGCCCCGAACCCCCGCATAACACATAAATCTGTGCACTTCTTCCTTCCGCCTCTCGCAGAGAAGCGCAACATACTCGATAGAACATGCTCCGCGTAGAGCTTTCAACGCATCCGGCAACTGATGAAGATGTGCATCTGCTAATTACTCTGTTCTTTTGATTGTATGTCTTCCAGCAGACACGCCAAGTTATCAAACTGGATTTTGTCAAAGGAGACTAACTAGGCCGGATTTTTTGGATTTTACAGTACAGTAAGTTAAACAACATTCCCTCCCCTCCCCTAACCGAAAAAAAAATTCAGATCGAAACACCGTCGGATTGTATGTTAATTTGCATAATTTACCATTTCAAATGCCGCAGTCGTGTGTGTTTTTGTGTGTGTGTGTGTGGATCAGCTCTTTGGCCAAGAATGCCGAACCAAAAATGAACGGTTGTTCCGTGTCTAAAAACTGACTACGTAAAGGGGTTTTCAGCACCATCTTCCATGCCCACCGCCAAGCGAACGCCGGACCCAGGGCTTGGATGAGAATCACTCAACACAAAAGTTCGATATGTGCATACCAATTTTTAAAGCTGAACTTTAGCAGCGCAGCGCACTGTGCTTTGTCTTCATTTGTCGACGTCAGCTTCGCTACAGGCGTTACATGCCTCTGCACTTGCATACATACATACGTACAAGTGTGTGTACATTTGTGCATATCAATGTATTCGCCTTACCTGTGCCTTGCCTTCTCGAACGGCTACGGCAACAGCAACGGCACCAGCAGCAGCAGCAGCAGAAATGCTGCTAGAAAGGTGCCAAGGCACCAACACAAAGGCGGAGAGCGACACAAAAATGTGCGCATACACTGTCGATCCGATCGCTTTGTTGTATGTAGTTGCCGGCTATCATCCGGTTTTATATGGCACTGGCCTGGCACTCACTGGGCCCCCACATCCCGCTCCGTTCAGTTACTTCGTCAAGCTCTCTTTCTTGCTCTTGCTCTTGCTCGTGCTCTCTCTTCCTCCATCGCTGGTTTCTTCTTTTGACACATTTTTCGAGCACACACAGACATGCGCTACACGACACACAAGTGAGTTTGTGTGTGTGTGTGAGGGGAGCGATAGTGGCAGCCCCACATCTTTGTTGTTCTTCTGGGCAAGAGGTGGAGAATGTAGGCTACGGAACTCGTTGGGCATTGGCTTAGAAAACGGCTCTCTCGTGCAAGTGCACGGTCTGGGTTTGCTCCTCGATCTCTCTGGCTTCGGCTTTCAGCACTGGTCCGGTCCCAACCTTTCACCCAAGCAAAAAGCGACTGATAGCAACTTAATTTCTAGATATCTACTGGTGAATCGCCAGTGGCCATCGGTCGCACAGGTTGTTCTTATCAGCACAGCTATCACTGGCTTTCAGATTTTGCCTGCGTGGCATGCCGCCTAGCCGATCCGTCCGTCTACTTATCGCCAGTGAAATAGAGCCCCCGCGTACAATACCATTACGTGGCTCTTGTCAGAGTGCTAAAACTAAATACTGTGCAGCTAAATTTGGTTTATCAACAGCCGTGAACGAACGGGAACCGGGAACGGTGGCGGGCGACCGACCAACCCTCCTCTGGAAACGAACCAAACGTTTCCTTATCGTGGGCCGACATGCGGGTCGCCCTCGGTCCGGCACTTATCAACGAAAGTAATTGAGATTTTGAACCAGCCCAGAGGAGGAGCAGCAAACCAAATCTGAGAATACCGACTAAGATTCATTTCTTCCGAAATGCCTGACCGACTGCGGTCCGATTGAATAATTGATTGATGGAGGGTCGAGTGTCCCAGAATATTCCCAAAACTAGCACTTCATTAGCCATTATCTGGAAGTTAAAACAATAACAGATCTTCTCTGCTTCCAGTGTTACTGTAACGACTTGGAACGAAAAAGGACTCTTCTCTTTTTTTAAGTAATGCAAGCAGCCGCAGCAGTGATGGAGGAATCCAACGGTAAGAGAAGGATAGCTAGCCCCCCGTGGGCGTATGACGCCAATGGTAAAGTTAACCATTAAACCAATTGCAGCAACCAGCATTGAGCAACAACCGATCGCCCTCATCAACGGCCAAGAGCAGGTGTCCAACGATCAGCCACCATCCTCGCCCACTTCGGTGGCAACGCCCACCAGCACCAACAGCGGAGGCACTGGCACTGGCAATGCCACGGCCGCGTTTAGCTACGACGACCTATTCCCGGCCCTGCCGGCCAATACTTCGGCGCCTGCGCTGTCTGGCCCCTCCAGCTCGTCGCTAGCCCGAGTGACAAGCTCGCAGAAGACGCAGGTAAGTGACTATACCTCCTTTCGAGGGGATCAGCATTATGTCAAGAGCAAACTGACATTTGTCGCATTTGACACAGGTGTTGCACGTTCCCTGCGAAGAGCGAAAGTCGACGGAGTCCGAAAAGTTTGGCGAAGGCGAATCAAAGCGGATTTGCCAGCAAATCACCAAGGAGACCGGCGCTCAGATTGAAATCGTCAGCGGCAAGAACCAGTCGCTCACCTTCCTGATCAAGGGCAAGCAGAGCGAGCTGTTGGACGCTCGGCGCAAGATTCTGATGAGTTTCTCAACGCAGGCCAGCCGGCAGGTGACCGTGCCCCGTGAGCACTACCGCGTGATCCTGGGCAAGGGTGGCCAGCGGCTGCGGGATCTGGAGCGCCTCACCTCGACACGCATCAATATCCCGAGTCAAGGCGACGAGAGCGAATTCATCACCATTGCCGGCACGAAGGAGGGGATCGAGAAGGCGGAGCAGGAGATCCGCCAGCTGTCTGCGGAGAAGTACAAGAAGTCGTCGGACCGAACCACGATTCCTAAGATCTACCATCCGTTCATTGTGGGTCCCTACAGCGAGAACTTAAACAAGCTGCAGGAGGAGACGGGCGCCAAGATCAACGTGCCGCCTCAGCAGGTGCAGAAGGACGAGATCATTATCTCGGGCGAGAAGGATGCTGTCGCAGCGGCCAAGGAAAAGGTCGAGGCCATCTACAAGGAGATGGAGAAGAAGTGCTCCACGGTGAGCGTTGAGGTGGCCAAGCCACAGCATCGCTATGTCATCGGTCCCAAGGGCTCAACCATTGCCGAGATCCTGCAACGCACCGGTGTCTCCGTCGAGATGCCTCCGAACGATTCCAATCTGGAGACGATAACGCTGCGCGGCCCGCAGGTCGCCCTCGGCAATGCCCTCACTGTTGTCTACCAGAAGGCCAACTCGGTCAAGTCTGTGGAAATCAATGCGCCGCACTGGATCCACAAGTACGTGATCGGCCGCAAGGGAGCCAACATGAAGCAGCTTGAGGAGGACTGCCCCAACGTGAACGTGAACTGTCTCGAGGACAAGATCAAGCTCGAAGGCGACCCGGAGAACGTGGACAAGGCCATTTCCTACTTGACCGAGATTATACGCAACTACGAGGAAAACTTCACCTTTGAGGTGATGACGGTGAACCCCTCGTACTACAAGCATATTATCGGCAAGGCCGGATCGAATGTCAACCGGCTCAAGGACGAGCTGAAGGTGAACATCAACATCGAGGAGCGCGAGGGTCAGAACAACATCCGTATCGAGGGGCCCAAGGAGGGCGTGCGGCTGGCGCAGCTTGAATTACAAGAAAAAATCGACAAACTGGAAAATGAAAAGTCAAAGGATGTGATCATCGATCGGCGCCTTCACCGCTCCATTATTGGGGCCAAGGGCGAGAAAATCCGCGAGGTGAAGGACCGCTATCGCCAGGTGACTATCACGATACCCACACCCCAGGAGAACACGGACATTGTGAAGCTGCGCGGCCCCAAGGAGGATGTGGACAAGTGCCACAAGGATCTCATGAAACTGGTTAAGGAAATCCAGGAGTCGTCGCACATCATCGAAGTGCCCATCTTCAAGCAATTCCACAAGTTCGTCATCGGCAAGGGCGGCGCCAACATTAAGAAGATTCGCGATGAGACCCAAACGAAAATCGACCTGCCCGCTGAGGGGGACACCAACGAGGTGATAGTCATCACTGGCAAGAAGGAGAACGTCTTGGAGGCCAAGGAGCGCATTCAGAAAATCCAGAACGAGCTCTCCGACATTGTCAGCGAGGAGGTGCAGATCCCGCCCAAGTACTACAACTCCATTATCGGCACAGGGGGCAAACTCATCTCCTCAATCATGGAGGAGTGCGGCGGAGTGTCCATCAAGTTCCCCAACAGCGACTCTAAGAGCGACAAGGTCACCATTCGAGGACCCAAGGATGACGTTGAGAAGGCCAAGGGACAGCTGCTGGAACTGGCCAATGAGCGGCAGCTGGCATCCTTCACCGCCGAGGTGCGGGCCAAGCAGCAGCACCACAAGTTCTTGATCGGCAAGAATGGCGCTTCAATTCGCAAGATCCGCGATGCCACGGGCGCACGCATCATCTTTCCATCGAACGAGGACACGGACAAAGAGGTGATCACCATCATTGGCAAGGAGGATAGTGTAAAGAAGGCCAAGGAGCAGCTGGAGGCGATCATTAAGGAGTGCGACGAGGTCACTGAGGGCGAGGTGGCCGTCGATCCCAAGCACCACAAGCACTTTGTGGCCAAGCGGGGACTCATCCTGCACCGCATTGCGGAGGAAAACGGAGGAGTGATGATCTCCTTCCCCCGCGCTGGCACCAACTCAGACAAGGTGACGCTCAAAGGCGCCAAAGACTGCATCGAGGCTGCCAAGCAGCGGATCGAGGAGATCGTGGCCGACCTCGAGGCTCAGACCACCATTGAGGTGGTCATCCCGCAGCGCCAGCATCGCACGATTATGGGTGCACGAGGCTTCAAGGTGCAGCAAGTCACATCCGAGTTTGATGTTCAAATAAAGTTCCCCGATCGGGATGCCACCGAGCCAGTGGAGGGTCTCAGCCTCACAAATGGCGGAGTGAATGGAGAGGGAGAGGGCCAGGATGGCGAGGCCGGCGAGTCGACCGCTGTAGATGGAGCAGAGCCCGTGCGGCAGTGTGATGTCATCCGCATCACCGGCCGCATAGATAAGTGCGAGGCCGCAAAGCAAGCCCTGCTCGACCTCATTCCCATTGAGGAAGAGCTGAGTGTTCCTTTCGACCTGCACCGCACCATCATTGGGCCTCGCGGCGCTAATGTCCGGCAGTTTATGTCCAAGCACGATGTGCATGTCGAGCTGCCACCCAGCGAACTCAAGTCGGACATCATCAAGGTCTCGGGCACTCCGGCCCATGTGGCCGAGGCCAAGGAGGCGCTGGAAAAGATGATCGAAGACTTTGAGGCTGACCGGGCCGATCGCGAGCTGCGCTCGTTCGTGCTTCAGCTGGACGTGGACCAGGAGTATCACTCAAAGCTCATTGGTCGCCATGGTGCCGTCATCAACAAGCTGCGTGCTGACCACGACGTGAACATCTCGCTCCCCAAGCGGGACGATCCCAATCAACGCATCATTTCCATCACCGGCTATCAGGCCAAGGCGGAGGCAGCTCGCGATGCCATTCTGGAAATCGTCGGGGATCTCCAGACACTTCACCGCGAGGTTATCGAAATCGACACGCGGGTCCACTCCCACATCATTGGCCATCGTGGGCGCACTATTCGCAAAATCATTGAAGATTACAAGGTGAGTGGAGGGAGAAATACCTTAGAGGTACCTTTGCAATTGTTACCATATTTGACCTTCAGGTGGATATCAAATTCCCCTCCTCCGACGATGCTCAAAACAATCCCAATGCCGTGACCATCATTGGCAAGGAGGAAGATGTGGAGAACGCTAAGGATGTGCTCCTCAGCATGGCCGAGGATTACGAGCGCGACTACTTGGAAAACTTGCCGCCCTCTCCCCAGCCGCAGACAGTGGGGGCCTTCCTCACTGGTGCTGGGGGCAACTCGGGCTCGGGTGCTGTCGGTGGTGGTGGTGCCAACGAGAACGGATTCATCATGAAGGATGCGCCGTGGGAGAAGCAAAAGCAACAAGCCAAGAATCTAACTGCGCCTAACACTCAGTCGCAGGAGGATTTCCCACACTTTGCTGCGGGCGGGGCTGCAGTCGCCACCACGCCCATCACCTCCGTGTGGGGCCCCAAGAACTAACTAGTTCGGGGCAAGTGCGTCCCCAGCAGCAGAAGCAATACTACCCGTTGCGGTGCGTCGCGGGGACTGAACCTGGAGCGGGTGGAGAGGAGAGCATCGGAACAGCAGAAGTCGTGCGGGCGTCTCGTCTCGTCTCGTTAGTCGAAAACTAGTGTCAAAACGGTATAGGTTGTCTCCTAGGAGCTTTTCTACAACGCAATTTGTGCAGGTTAATTGAAGAAGACAAATGACAAAACAGGAAACTATTTTTGTATAATTTGATACAGAATCAACACAAGCCCGACCACACACAGACACACATACACAGATATACAGCTCGCCCACAATCATAAAATTGCATTTATACAACATAGAATACAAACAGACAAACAAACAGACAGACAGACAAACATCCGACTCAGGCGCCCATGGTTCTGTTGCCCCGTAACCTGCAATGTGTGTTTTTTGGGGGCCCTGGCCACTATATATGTAACACTTAATTGCCACTTTCTTTTATGTAACCATTTTGTTTCATTTTCAACACATAATATTCTAATTAGTTCAAGCCCTAAAGTAAGCAGAAAGCTCATGATTTGTTAATTCAATTTGAAAGTGACTCAGCACGGTCAAGAACGAAAATAATTGTAAGCATAAAATGTTAATTATTTACACTCGCCGCTCCTTATTTTTGTTTATTTGCTAAATTCTATCTCGTAATTGTTCTGATAATACAATACACAATTCTCTCCTTCCCCCCTTCGTTTTTAAAAACGTTGCTGCCCATTTTCTGCAAGCCCGAGCTAGTTGTTATATTTTAGTTCGAAAGAGAACGATTTGAACGTTGATTGATTGATTATATTGTAATAACGTTTTTTGCGTTTATGGGCTGAGTGGAAGTGGGACGAACGACGAACAACAAAATACAAATTTATAAATTAAAATAAAATGTACTCCATTTTCCACTCGCCTCCTCCTGCTCCTGTTCACATGACTCGGCGTCAACGGCTGATACGAACACGAAAAGAACACCCAAAACAACCCCACTCACATTTCAAAATGAACACCAACATTTTAATTTTGTGCAATCTTCTTGATTTATATTAAATTGTTTTTGACCTATGATGAATGTTTCCCACTTAAATAACTTATGCACTTTTTATTAATACCTTGTATCGAGTGTCGGCTGTTTTCTCGACATATGTATACACCCCGTGCATTATTTGAAAGTTGAAACACAAAGTATGAGAAAAATTCTAATTTTTTACTTGCTATTCAATAAAAACAAAAAACCATATAAAACCAATAAAAACTGTAAACAATCATGTATTTTTAAATCTTTCTTTTTCTCAGTTTCCATTTTTTTGTTTAAAACATTTACTCCTTTCTTTTCCTTTCTTCTGTTTCTTTTAGAACAAAAAAAACAACACCAAGAAGAACAGACCTGATATTAGAATCCTAAGAAATTAACTAGACATAACGTATAAATGTATATATTTTCCTATATTAACAGACAAAAATCAAATGAATGAGACGAATCGAATGAATACAAATGGCCCAGACATTTAGCTGAAAGGCAAAGAACACGATTTTCCAAGCAGTTACTTGTCATTTGAAATAAACAGTTTTAAAAGTTGAATTGCCTCTTTCATTTCGTTTCCCTCGTTAACAGTGCAGTTATCCGATATGGCAACAGTGTCGACTAATGATGGACTATCGGGGGAGTTTCGATGACATACGTATACAACAGTGCTACATCGATAGCTCCACAGCCACCTCTCATGGGTGTCATGACCGTTGAACTCAAAGTAAGGTTCAGGCACTAACCAAATAGTATAGTTAGTTAGTTAGTGACTATAGTATATAGTATACTATACTATACTATTTGGTTAGTGGTTCAGGGTATGGCGGCTTTACGCCATCCAGTACTCAGATTGACAAAAAAACTGGCCGATTAAATCTAGAAACTCAGCTGTTTAACTATGGTTAGTATTACTATGCTTAATGTATAGTTTGTTTAGTATTTTTTATTTAATCTACAAATTTTGGTTTAAAAACGAGAAGGGACGTGTGAGACGCTTCTTACGAATCACAACTTTTATACCCGGTACTCAGTAGAGAATCTGTACCTTAACGGTTTTTTTCAAATTTTAAGTTTTACATATTACATTTTTTCTACATCTTTAATCAACATCTACATAACATCTCACGCCAACACGCTATTTTAGGGTGGGGCTAATTTTTAAAACTATCGTGATATTATCGACCACTATCGAGACTTTAAACCATCCACAGTGAGCTAGTTCGATAGTGTCCAACCATCGATAGTACCGATAGTGCCATCGATAGTTTTCCACCTCTATCGTAAAGTGCTGTGCTTACATTTTTTTAATAAAAAACTCAAATCAAATTAACACAAAGTTGCTCAAATTAAGAAAAGGCTTCAACAGTCATCGCAGCAATGGAGGATCGTAAGTGTGCCACTTTGTTCTCGATTTTAACAGCAAGATGCCGTTGCGCATGTTTGGGGTGGTGTGGTCTTAGGCCATCTCTTCGGATTGGGACAGCGGGTACCTTTGTTTGGGCCACCGCCGCCAATTAGTCGGCGAGTGTGCCAAAGTATAAAACTCTGATTGAGCCCATTGGAAATTCATAGGCAGGGGCAGACAAGGTCTTTGGTTTCCTTGTGACTTTGGCTGTAGCTGTAGCTGCATGTGGCTCCAAGGAAATGCAGAATGAGTCATGTCACTTTTGACATGCAGAGGTTCCTGCCGACGCGCTGAAGAGAATTCAACTCGTGGGATTCGTTCCAAATGCCAAAAGAAAATACGCCGGCGTCTAAACATTGCATTGTATACGTGGCGGATTTGAAATGGGAAATATTCTGTCGTTCCGGGAAAATCAGCATGTGGGCGGAGTCCCCACTCCCCGCAGGCGTCGAAAGGTCGGAACTGATTGCAGAAACGCCTCCTCGGATATTTTTCTATTGTGCTCGCTGGCACCAATTAAGCTGGAGTCTGTTTCAATATTAAACCACTCGATAATTGACTCATAGCTGCCACTTGTTGATCGATTCGAGCAACAGCACCACTCTGGATGATGGTTGACAGAGGGAAGGGAGAAGGTGTGCGGTGCTGTGGCAACAAACCAGACCTAGAGCCGTTTCAGAGTGCCAATGCGTGTGTGTGTGTGTGTGTTGGCAGTGTTTTGTGGATTGTGGCTGCTGTTGCCGTTGTTCCCACTCTGCCTGTTCTCTTTTTCTGCAGCTAGTCTTTCGTGCCGACACGAAACAAAACAAGCAGACAAAGCCAGGCCAGGCCTGGCTTTTTTGAAACCAATTGTTGACTCGAGCTCAAAAGCTCCGACTTAGCTCAGTCAACGTTTTGCCGCAGAAGAGTGCGGAACGACCAGCAATATCCGAAAGTAGCTCACTCACGCGCGGGTCGGGTCGGGGAAAACTCCAGAAAAGCTAGCTAGCATGTGTTTATGAGGAGAGAGGCTCAAGAGAACTGAAACATCAGCAGAGAACACAACTGGACAGAGGAAAGCGACCAGAAAATGTGTCCGACGCTTACTTTTGAAATGTGATACACGACACGACTAAATGCTTGGCTTCGCCGAGCGACCACTGCCACGTTCAAGATAGAGAAAGTGCATGTAAGAGATGAAACAGACCACTGACACTGCAGAATGAGCGAATCCGAGCCCGTTAGCTTGGAGTTCATCGAGGATCCGTACTTGCCGCGCCTCGATGAGCTCACCACAACGCCCTCGCTCGATCAGGACCAGGATTCTGCACTAGGAGCGGACTCGGACTGGTACGAGGAGGCCGAAACCGAGGCCGAACTATATTTGCGCAACCTGACCCTAGAACAAATCTTTTACGACGTGGACTCGGACTACGCCAACACCCTGGAGCTGCAGGCTGTGGAGACCGAGTTCGTGGGCCACAAGCTGGCCAATCAGGCGCCCTCGTCATCGATAGCGAAGCGCTTTCGTCTGAGGTTCTTTACCAGGCGTACAATGCGAGACGTTAAGGTCACGTTTATAGATTTCTCGAAACCGTATCTGGCCAAGATATCAAATAGCGATAACTACAAGCGGTTTCTCAGCATCGGTCAAAGCGGCAGAGGTAATGGGGCGTTTGGCTGGGTCGGGGCTTGGGGTCGGAGGTCTTTTTTTCTGCTTCTTTCGCACAAACGCACAATCCCTCTCTCCCAAGAAATCCCATACAAATCTGACTAACTTTTCTGCCTCTTTTCCCCGCTTGCCTTTCACCTGGACAGTTTGTGAGTATAAACCATCCGAAAACGAACTAATAAAACAGAAACTCATGCTTTTCACAATATATTCGTTTGTATGTATGTACATACGAATAAACAAATAAAAATTCGATGCACAGCCTATGACAAAGTCTTTGAGGAAGTGGCTTTCAAAGGAGGTACATACATAAACACTTCTCGCAGACAACACGTCTAAATGCACACGCCAAGTCAGATTGGAAGCCTAGGTTGATCTCTGAGTATTCGAAATAATTAATCAGTGTTGTTCCTGAACAGATAACAGTGCCAACCTTTCGGATCCAGCCTCTCCAGCAGCTTCTGTGGCTTCAGCTGAAATTGCCGCCGAGTTCGCAGCGCTCAGCACGGAGGAGAAGGAGCAGCGACGCGCCGAATGGAGTCAGGTAAATGGAGAGAGGAGGAGTTTGAAGTAGGAGTATTCTCAATACTAAATCCCCATTGCAGGAACTGGCCCGTGTAGAGGAGGAAATCATCACGCTTCGGACTGTTTTGGCCTCAAAGACCCGTCATGCTTCTGATCTCAAACGCAAGCTGGGCATCACCGTCTGGAAGGAGCTGACAGAGGACGTGAATCAGGGCGTGAAAAACATCAAGGAAAGCACTGTGTAAGTCGTAGATGGGAAGAACACGGAGGACGACAAGAACCCAACCCGACTTACAAATTTTCATTTTTAAACATGCTTTTGTTTCGGTACCATGCTAAATGCCACAAAACATGTATTTATTTAGTTACCAATCGGTGGAGCAAAGCGTGGGCACTTTTACTAAAGCCGTACACGAGGCACCTCTGTAAGTAAATGTGTTAAGGCTGACTCGCTTCCGGCTCTGTGGAGTCCCCAACTAACGATGTGCTTCATGTTTCCTTTAACACACAATAACATCTCTTGTCTGTTTGTATATGACTAAACCCCCACCAATTTGTGAATCTTTCTGTCTCTCTGTGATGAAATCTAAAATGAATGACTATTCTCTTCTCTTCCTTTCCATTTACTCGTGTGCAGGTATCAGCGCACCGAATCGGTGCTCAAGACTACGGGCGAGAAGACCGCTTCGGTGTTCGGGAGCTTTACCAGTGGCATTTCGTCGAGATTGTCACAAATGAAAAACTCCGAGTCGATGCGTTCTATCGAGGCTTCAGTTGGCTCTGCCTATGAGAACGTTAAAGTAAGCTATGAACACAACAATTTTATGTGCCAATCTCATGCGGTAACTACTATTTTTATATATCTGTCTTTATACATCTCTCATACTCTTTTCGCAATCGATTTGGCTCCCTTTCCACACACTAACCGAACACTTTCTCGAGGAGTTTTGCATGTCTCTTCTACACGATACGAGTTGAGCATCTCACAGTCACTCATAAACTTGTATACACTTGGATCGGGACTTTTTCGATTTTAATTTGATTTTGCTTGCTTAAACGAACATCTATTTGTGGATTTGTTGCTACGCCTTGTTACTAAAACTGCTCGGTTTTCTGTTCTCTTGTAGACCAAGGTGACATCCCGCTCGGGCTCGGTTTCCAGTTTCCCAGACGCTATGGATGAGAACAACACATCCTCGGGACTGAACTCACCCACAGACTCACATACCAAATAAATTCCATGGGAACAACAACACCAACAACAAACAGCACGCGTTAAATAATAAAGGATTGAAAATATATGCTAACACACACACCAACCACTTATCTAACAATTTCGATTGCGACATATTGTATGTGTCTGCGCCTAGATCTAACCAGAACTAAATCATATATTTCATATGTGTGTGTGTAGTTCTTCAAAATAATATTAAAAATGTTTGGCCCATAGGAGTATACTATTAATATGCATATTTATATACATACATATATCTGTGTGAAACTTAAGAGCTGCATTAATGCTTTGAACTTTAACCGAGTGGAGAACTTGCTGCATTCATATACATACAATAATACTATACTGTTCTACCTATCAGCATAAGTGTATGTGTAAAGACCCAACTATCCCCGCATCGAGGACTCGAGGTGAACCTCTTCATTCCCATTCTTTTCAATACTTAGCAATCTTTAACAGCAAAACCTTTTTGAAGGGAAATATATATGTATATTTTTTTAACATATTTATTTATTCTTTAGGCTTTTTCTTCCGTGGTTAGGTGGCGAATCGCGTGAGGAGCTAACTTAAATTCGAATAATTCGATCAGATCAGAGCTTGAACGCAAATTAATTAACTGAAGCTTGATTGGAAACCTTAAGAAAAAGCACACATACACACACACACCGTAATGTAAGACACACATGCACGTCGAATTTGTTGCTACTGCTGGTCTACGATTTGCTATATGTGTATGAAATCTTTAAATAAATGCAAAATGGTTTGCCCAAAATATAATTATTTTTTAATTTAAAAAGCAACGCCAAATTGTATGCTGTCATGGCATCTCTGCCTCATGAAGTAACTATATAGTTGCTTCATGCCATGAAGTAATTATAGGAGGTGCCATCGGCAAAATTGCTCTAATATCTACCCTGTTTGCAAGTGCGAGTAAAAGGGCTCTGCGCTGTAAGTGTGAGTGAAACGAAACTATCGTGTGATGGATTAACCCTATAATGGCATGGAGGTTAAAGTTGCCCATTACGAGAAAATGAGTAAGTTATTTTTTCTAAATTTAATTTTTTAATAAGCTACTACTTGACAGAAGTTGGTACTTGGCTTTTTAGTAGATTTTGTTTTGCTTAGGCTTTTTATTTTTTTAAAAAAATTAACAATTTTATTGGCAAAAATCGAAAAGTCATTTTCAGCGCGCATATGTTTAACATAGGCGGTTATAGGGTTAAAAAATAATCGAAAAAATTCGTCCGCCCACAACCTTTCGCATGAACAGTGAGCAATTATAGGCCGAGCAAACTCGAACGCCGACCCGACGGCACCTCCTTATATAATACTTCATGCTTCATGCTCTGCCTCATCAGGGCTGCATTATACCGTCAGCTGTTTCATTGGACAGGGTGGCAAGACTGGTTCTTCCACAAAAGTTTTGCAGCCAGTTCTGCAGAAAATTACGAATTTTGAATGAAAACAAAAACCAAAGAATACGCGTCGTGATGCATAGAACTTGAGAACGGACCAGCTACGTACGGCTCCAAATTAAAGTGCAATTAATTTTATAGTTTAATAGAACGGACATTTTTCCCCGAGACAGGTCAGGGCATCGAGTTCATTCGGCATTGTTCTAAATGCCGATTATCTTCTCTGCATACACATGTATGTACGTTCTTAGTTTAGTTAGTTAAAAAACTGCGGCGGAAAGATGAACGTCATCTACTTGTTAGTGCTCATTTGGCTGGCCCTTTTGATATGCAGCGGAGTGTTGTTGTTTTCTCGTGGGTTTCTTCTTGCCCGCGTCTCCAAAACGGAAACGAGCACTTGCCGCCGCCTCTCCACGAACCACAATGACGTGAGTCTTTACTCTCAATCTTGAAATTTCATTTACTCCGACTCTAATGTCGTGCAATTTGCAGGAGTATATGCTCACACCTGAGGTTGTGAACGAAATCTTTAAGGACGTCAATGCCTCGTCCAACTTGTGTCTTCCACAAAAGTCAAAAGTCATTATCCTAGTCGTTGATGCGCTTAAATATGAATTTGGCCTTTATAAAAGTAACATCACCGAACCGTTGCCTTATGAGAATAAACTGAGTGTCCTGCAAGAGCTCCTGGAGCGCAGTCCGGACCAGTCGCGCCTTATGCGCTTTAAGGCGGACCCACCCACCACCACGCTGCAGCGGCTGAAGGGCCTTACAACCGGCAGTCTGCCCACTTTCATCGATATTGGCTCGAACTTTGCATCGCCCGAGATCAACGAGGACAATGTAATCGATCAGATAGTCAAAAGCGATCTGCCGTTGGTGTTCTTGGGCGACAGTACATGGACCGATTTGTACCCTCGCCGTTTTAAGCGCGCCTACTCGTATCCCAGCTTCGACATATTCGATCTGGACAGCGTTGACAATCAAATAATGAAACACTTGCCCAAGGAGTTGGCTAGCGACGATTGGCAGGTTCTCATTGCCCATTTTTTGGGTGTGGATCACTGCGGTCACAAGCATGGACCCCTGCACGAGGAGATGGCTCGCAAGCTTACCGAAATAAATGAGATCGTAAGGTACTGACGTTTTAATATCAATTTCCGCCGAATGGTCGAATAGACGCAACATTATCTTTAATATTGCATTAACAGCTCCGTGGTAAACGCCATGGACAACGAAACGACGTTGCTGGTAATGGGCGACCATGGCATGACAGCATCCGGGGATCACGGCGGCGACACTGATGACGAAACAAATGCTCTGTTGTTTGCCTATTCCAAGCAGAGCAAGTTCTTTGGCAGCGATTCGGGCTCTGATAACGAAACACTGCAGCAGGTGAGATAAGACAAGCGAGGAGGTAATCTGGCACACGTCACAATGATATGTTAACTGTCTTGTGTTCCAGATTGATCTGGTTCCCACACTCGCGGCCATTCTTGGGGTGCCCATTCCGTACTCAAACTTGGGCCTGATTAATTTCAACATCGTTCCCGATGTGCCAGTGCCCCACTTGAGCAAGTTCCAAATCCTGCTACTGCATGCCTGGCAGAACGCGCAGCAAATCTATCGCTACTTCTTCAAGTATGCCATGGAAAACAGACGAACCTTTGACGTGCAGGAAATGGACAAGCTGGAAACGGAGTTCATCCTGCTCACCCACCGAGTCCAAACCATTTACAACGGAGTCGCCTACAAGTCCTTTGTGAGAGACTTGAACGCCAGCTTGCGTGACGTTCTTAGCACCTGTCGCGAGATCTGGGTCAAGTTTGAACCGACGCAGATGTCCCAGGGGCTTCTCTTCTGTTTCCTGCCCATATTCTTCGCCTTTCTTCTGATCAATAACTCCCGCCCCGCAGACTACTCGAATATGTTCAAGCCCAAAGGAATTTTCTACACTTACCTGCTCAATCTCGCCGCAGGCGTCTTTGGATATCGCTACTACAAGAATTTCTCCTTCAAGTCAGAAGAACACGGCGTGATCTTCTTCACGGCTATCACCAGTACCGTCATTTTGGCGTTTTACACCTTGCAGCATTGGACCAGTATAGCCAGCAACTGGGCGAACGTCAAACGCTTTGGTCACATGCCCACGCGACTGCTGCTCTTTTCCATCATGGCCGTGTTCTTCTCAAATAGCTTCGTCATTCAGGAGGCGAAGATTTTGTCCTACCTTCTGGTGGCCGTTTTTCTACTGTTTTCCTACGAGCTTCTACAGCAAAGCGTCCGCTTCGATTTTAGAAACAAGTTCAGGGCATCCCAGTTCTTGCGCTCAACCGCTCTGCGCCTGATCTTGGCCAGCATATTAGCCATTTGCTTTATCCGCTTTGCGTACACGCTATTCCGCTGTCGCGAGGAGCAGGGCAACTGCACGGACTTTGCCACCAGCAATACCTCGGGATTCTCAATCAAAAAGCCGGGTACAGGAAAAACATACATCCTTGCTGTCGTTATAATTGTGATCTACACAACGCTTACGCGATTGTATCTGCGCTCCTGCGGCAATCTGACGGGGAGCTCCCCGAACGTGCTACTGGCTCGGTATGGACCGACGGTGGCCACCATTTGCGCTGGCGGCCACGTGCTCCTGGCCAACAGCTCCATCAAGAACATACAACGCACTCACATCGATGCCATGGCCTTGGTGATCTATGGTCTGCTGCTTTTGCAAATCATCGTCCTCAGCTTGGCGCCCCTGATGACCTTCGTGCTGCCAAAACGCAACCCAAACATTGTTACCGTCAACAGAAATGACAGCATTGTGCCAGAGATATTCAAAAAAATGAAGCGCATGTATGAAGGCGACGATGCCGAGCGACACACCGAAATACCCATTGTCTATGGCCTGGCTACCGTCTACTCCTCCATCACAATTACCTTTGGCGTATTCCTGGCCATGACGATGATTGTTCTGCTGGAGCCGCGTGCCGCCATCGGTTTGGTCGTTTGTGTGGCCATTAGTGCCATTCTGCTCAGTGTGCAGGGAATTCTACGGTATCGAACTGCCACCAGCTTTGGTGAGTCTTTATATCAGTTTCCTCTATTTAATGGGTTGGTCACTAAATATTCAAATTTACTTTCAGAGAGCTGTGTACAGCCGACTTTCATGGCTGTGGTGGGCTGGTTCCTGCTGGCACACTTCTGTTTCTTTGCCACATCGCATCAAACAACGCTGTCGCAGATAGATTGGAGGGCCGCCTTTGTGGGTCGCACCAGTGGCATTGGCCAGTCGAACATTATCTCCGGTGCCTTGGTCATCCTGAACACCTTCTGTGGCCCAATTTTCTTCTTCTGCATGTATGCCCTTTTGAGCACGGAGACCTTTTCGCTCTTCGCACTTTTCCCAAATCTCATTCGGAGCTTCAGTAACAGCTGTCGCAGTGGCAGCAAAACAGATGCAGCAGTTGCCATGTCCGACATTGCCAATGAGGCGGTGGGCTTCGATATGACTCGTGGCGAGCTGACTTTGTACGAGTACGAGGATGTCTTTCTGGGGGCCGGCTTCAAGCTCGCCACGCAATTCTTTATGCTACAGGGTCTAAAGGTTGGATCCGATTATCATTCCATGTTATCTGGCACTAAATGCAATTTTTTCTCTTTCTTTTTATAGATTTTTTGCGCTATGCTGGCCTGCACTATACATTGCAGACACCTTATGGTATGGAAAATCTTTGCCCCGCGATTTATCTACGAGGCCCTGGCCACCTTTGTAAGCCTGCCGGCCCTCATTGTGGGATATGTTCTGCTCCTGCGGATCAATCGCGCTGTGGACGATCTTATAAAACGCATCAATAAGGCCAAGACGCAATAGTTGCCGTTGATCCAAGCGCAGCCATTTAACTCACTCCCAAATAAAATTATTTATTTAGATTGTAATGAACCAACCGATAAGAAGGACAGCAAAGAACTTTTGGGGGTCTTGTGTGTGTATTTGTAATCGTATTTACTATATTCTTAAAGCTAAGTTTAAAATGATCGCTTCACATTATCCAAAAGACACAAAAAGTTTAAAATTTGTTGCGGATCCACGGATGTACACACAGCTTTTGTAGATTGTAGTCGCTTATGGCTTACAAAATTAGCACGAGCAAACTTGACAAGAAAATTAAGTACAATCGTGGTGGTAGACCACCGATTTGGATAAAACTGAAAACTAACGTATAAGCTGGACTCGACGACACATACTACGCCTCTGGTTCACAGTTTCTCTTCCTCGGGCTAAGTACGCAAAATAAGTAAAATTGATGTTGGTGTTGCTGTTGCTTGCTTACAGAGCATCACCAGCTGACCCTGCCAGGCGATTGAATGCTTCATCTCGAGGGAGAATCCACGTGAATGCTCTAATCTTTTCGACCTTGCGCTTTCGTGTGAATCACACATCAGCTCTCTTTGTACATTTTGTTGCCGGGTAGGTCATTGTTGTTGTTCTTTGTTGTTTGCTTCTGTCGTGAAATATACATGTGCAAAAGAGATTCAGGGAGGAACAGGACAATTTTGAAGTCTACTGGCCATTGAGTACCAATGGCGTATTGGCAACTCCGTAAGCGGCGCCCTTGGCTACAAAATCAAAAGAAGAAACACAGTCAGGCCGAAATCTAAATAAAAACCGAAAATTAAGTCTTGTGGCATGACGGTATGTACATTAGTTGGTTATCAAGCATTTTGGTTCTGTATTCTTTGGCTAAGCATGATGTTGATGGCGATGGCTCCTTAGTCGCTGGTATCGTCGTAGGGATGATACTGCTTCTGCTTCTCTTGCTGCATTTGTTGCTCATGCTGCTTACCGTGCGTCGCCGTGCGGCAGAACTTCTTGGTGGTGCTCCAGTCCTCCTTGAGTGACAAATTGAACATGGAGTAGTCCGGATCGCCAGTTACCTCCTTCACGATATTCAAGAATTTGGGCATGCAGTTCTTCAGCGCGTCACCCGTGAGCGAAGAATACGTTTCCAGCAGCACCAAACCCTTGCAGCTAAAATGATGCAAATACATGAGTAACGGGTGAGGAAGGGACAGACAAGCTGGTTATGTGGCACGAACCGCGGATGGCCGGGCTCCTTGTAAATGTCCAGCTGGAAATATTGGTTGTTGATTAAGAAGCAGCGTCGCTTCTTGTAGATGGTGAAGTGAGCATCGTCACGCTGTGCCAGCAGGTTCATGTAGTCGCGATGCGTCAACTGTGTCTTCACTTCGATACGAGCCTGACCGTGCACATTGGGACGACGCTGCGTATGAATGTAGCTCCAGTGACTTTTCTGTCCGCGCTTGCGCAGGCGGGCCTGCACCTTGGGTCCGCCAGACTGCAAATAATGATGAACCACGTCGAAGTCTTGAAATGGCGGAAACTCGCTGTCGGGCGGCAGCATGGCGACTGCAATGAAGAAGACAAGGTTTAGAGACTAGCTCCTGTGTGGACCTGTAACTCTCATAGCATACCCAAGTATTTCAGCTTTCGCGATGTGGCCTGCAAACGATCACCGATGTCGATGCCTACCTTCTGGCAAACGGACTCGATCAGGCGATTCATCTTGGCCTCGAAGTTGGTGGAGTTGTCGATCACGTCGAAATAGGGATGTCCCACCCAAGCAGCTGCGGACTTGTAGTCCAGTTCGCGTGCCAGATCAACGCCCTCCGAACGGCAGGCATGGTCCTGCAATAAATACGTAGATCACGAATTAGCTTGCGCCACAACTGATTCCAGACAACTCAAGGCAGCCCTTAGCCCCAGCTAGAAAGCCACTAGCGATAGCTATTTACATAGGTATCAAATCTATAGCCATTAGTCTGTTGGGTACCTGATAATGGCGCTTTCTGTTCTACCGTGTTTTGGGCGTTTGTTTTGGCGAACAAAAGAATTGGTCAAGTGAAAACAGTTCCGCTGGAACCGATTGCTAGTTACTTACCTCCGTGGAGTAGAAGTCCTCGGCCCCGTTGGCAGCTGACACCAAGTGCAAAATTTGGTTATAGCGATTGTCGCGCATCTCTACGGGGTTCCACTTGTTGCCCGCCATCATCTTCTCCCACTTGTCCTTCGATATATCTGAAGAACGCAACGAAAGGGAAGCCAAATGTTAGTCTCTGGCCCTGGCTGTGGCTCTAATTTCAATCGCTTACATGCACTTGCGTCCATGACACCGCGATCACATATAATCAAGCAGTTGCGGGTGCTCGAGTTGCCAAGCTCGAAGTAGGTGTTCTCGATCTGTACCATGGTGCGTATCAGATTCTCCTGAAATTTATAGGCTACAAGGCGGGGGAGGGAAGTTTTACTGCTTGTTCATAAGTCGGTCTCTCGGTCGTTGGACTCTCGACTCATTTGCAATCGAAACAAATGGAAATCAGACACGAGTAAATACAATTGCAAGCAAATTCGAATAGAAGTTGAGTGACACACGCTGGGCATCGATTTATGAACAGAAAACTTATTTGATTGGCTCTGATGCTGATTCGAGTAAGATGAAAATGCTTAATGAACGATGGCCAGTATCCAGTTGCTCAACAAGTGCTTGTTGGTTTTATGTCGGTCGATTTGAAGCAGTCTGGAACTCTCCTGGGGTTTAAATCGATGAAAGTATTGAACAAAACCATCCCAAAGGAAGCCATCCACCGACCCACAAACATCTTGCTAACTCTAGAAATCTGATATCTTGTAGACTCTGCATTGTAGAGGTAAAGTACAAATATCTCCCTCCCAGGTTCATCCTAGATCCACACTTCTTCTAGTAATACAGCTTGGGTATAGTAATCTGTTAGCCTTTTCCAACATCTTGATATTGATAAGTTTGTATGTATGTACATACATGTGTATGTATGTATGTATGTATGTACAAATATATATATATTTATATATATATATATATTATACTTATGACTTTTATGACAAAAGCCCTCCACTAATTATAATGATGGCCTAAAGTGACCCTGAAAAGGCTCCAAAAGCAGCGATGCGAGGGATCCAGCGAGATAGAAACTGGGAGCCAGTCGAAACCTCATAGCGACACCTGTTGCGGGGTCACGTGACGCTCCGCCCAACTGCATCGCTAGCCGAGTTGCTGATGCGCTTCGTAATACTTGCGCCGCTGCTGCCGTGACAGTTGCATTGAACTTGACTCGCGCAGAAAGTGGCAGGTGAAATTGATCGATTTGGGTTGCGACGCCCGACCGTTTACTGTGTTTTGTTTTCGTTCGCTGATTCTTTTCTTTTCTTTTCTCCTCTCCGAATTCTAATTCAATTAGCGATGTGCATATAAGAGGAAAATTAACGAAAATACATTCGAATAGTATATAGCCGCTTTGTGGTAGGTAGGTTGAACATATGTACCTATGACCGTAGTTTTACTCGTTATTTGTATGACAAATCAGGAAATATTTGTATGTATGCTGTTATATATTAAAGCTATTAGTATACATGTAATTATGTGTATGTATGTACGTATTCATGGGAGTGGGCGCATGTGTGTGTGCCCCGCCAACTTTTAATGAACTCGCAGCAGATACGAAGTATGGATGTATGTAAATGTATGCAGATGAAGTTCTCGTCGGCACATTTTTAATTACATAATTAGTCTGGTTAATTTGCATAGTTTCAGAGCACAGATTTGACTAATGAAGTCGTTGGATAGGTCCGCAACAACAACGCAAAAGGGCGTGCGAAAGGGACGGACAGGGGCAGGAGCAGCGAAAAATATCACTAAGCAAAACAAAATCATTTGGAAATCAATTCGGGATATCAATTGACGAGCAGCATCGAGCGATACAAAATTCAAACGGGAATTTTTCGACAAATATCAGTGCCAGTATCTATGTATGTACATAGACATGTATGATATCAGCCTCTATATAAAGCACGCGGCACCAACAACAAACAAGTGACGCTCGGCTGCTAAAAATGGGAGAGACAGCGAGGGAGAGGAGTACTCAACAGCCGTTAAGAGAGCGGATGACGGGACCGCGTCAGAAAGCACGTGATGCGACAGAACACTTGAAATGTTTTCGTGTATAATGCCCGTATTTAATTAGCCAGTCAGTAGTCGGATACATGTACAAATGTACACTTCTGCCAGATGTATGTACAGATTTTCATAAATAAGTTAAGCCGAAAACAAAATCGAAAATTTATTTTTCCTGGGAAAATGACCATGCGGCCATGCGACCCCCTTTCTTGGTACATTAGAAAATACACATGGCTGGGGGTATGCAGTTCCATCTGGAGAGTTCCAGTTATAGAAATAAGCACCAGAACACACGTGATGGTCAGCCGTCGTGAATCGGATCGGATCAATACGCAAAACAATCATACAGTGGACTCTCGAAAAGTTCAACACTCGAAAGGTTTATTGTGATTTTCTGGATCCCAGCTGCATACCCTTTTTCTTGGTGGACCTTATTTAAAGCTGTTATATTTGTTGGTATCCTGAAGTATAATACTTTTACAAAGGTAATGTTACATGTTTCGAATGTTCACTGTTCACATACTCATACGTACATTTCTGTATACATATCCGCGTGTGCGGCTAAATTTAAATGCCCCATTTAAATGTGCAGAAATCGTAGAAGCTAGCAAATGGCAGAGGTTTGGCGTGAATTATTATTATTGTGCAGATACAGATGTATACATTTGTTAGCATATACAAAAGAATATATGTAGTGATTACAGCTGGTAAGACAGTTCTTGGAGACAGGTGTTAGAAGACTGCACACAGATAAACAGCGTAAATCAAAGAACTGAAGCCAGAATAATAAATAAACATAGGTTGGTAGAGGTAAGAGGGGTATGTGCATATGTTTGTATACATTAGTCAAAAATCATTTTCTGTTTGGTTAACTGTCAACTCATTCGGGGCGGACACGGCCAGAGGACAGAGATCTGTTCAAGTCTTTGCTGTCGCCGGAAGATAAAGCAGCTCAAGCATACATACAAATATGTCCATAATATGGGCACACAAAGAAAGGCACAGGCACAGGAACAAGAACAGGAACAGAAACAACGGATGGACAGGGATGATAAAGAGCGATAAGGAGGATCTGAACTCCGTTAAACAAGACACAAAGCGAGTCGGTTGCTTTTGAGATCAGCGCAAGAAGATTCGATCAGAGGGAACTGCTGATCGGCTCTTACTCACCTTCGCTGCCATTGGGCTTGGAGGCAGCCTTGGCCAAGCAACGCGGACAGGATGCAGTTAGATCGATGAGACTGTGCTCCGGCGCGGCAAATGGCAGATCTTTGTAAACGAACGTGGTTGGCGTGGGCGGGTCTGCGTGGGTGGTACGCATGTGAGTGGATTGGTGTTTTGGGTGAGTGTGTACTAGCATTCATACGCATCTTACATAGGCCCTAGCTACACTCTTTACTGGCTACTCACTCGTGGGCACACACGTAGGTAAGGAATAATGACAAATCAACCTTCATGTGACCACCCTACCCAAGGCCTCTCCAGAGTGGCCTGAAGTGTGCGCTTTCCGTATCTTATCGTGGTACCGTTGTTGCCAATATAGATACAAGCATTCTTGGTGGACACAGGGGGGGGGGGGGGGGGGGGGGGGGGGGGGGGGGGGGGGGGGGGGGGGGAAGGGGTGGGGGAAGGTTAGCTGTCCTACGTTCCCCGCCTCCCGCCAATTGCAAATTCGTTAAAAACGCTATTGACAAATTGGTCCCGAAATAAAAAGGAATGAGTTGTCGGCGAAATGGAAATTGTCACCAGTCACGCAATTCTCAAGTCAGTTGTCGGAGACAGCTCATCAGGATATCGGGGAAATACTCGGGAAATTCTTAAGTACAAAGGAATTACGTAAGCTTCACCATTGAGACGTGACTTTCATGGCGGCCGCCTTGCTATGTACTCGGATATACGCAGACAAATACGAGTATAAATACACACATACTATTTACATACAGTATGTGGCATCGTTGTTCGCTGTCGCAGTTGCCTGATTTTAAAAATACATCTAGCATATATAGTACGTATAGTACATACAACTTTCAGAGGTCTCTCTTTGTGTGGGTCCCGTCCGTTCCGCTAGTAAATATTTTGATTTATTTTAGTTTTCGAGAAACTGCTCTGAATCTGTCGACCTTGACAATGTACGGACAATGGAAGATCGGATCCACGAGGGTCTTTGGAAAATGCTTGCAAGTGCAAAACTCCTTTTCTACTCCTTTCTTTGTTCGTTACAAGGCCATTACTTACCCTCTTTCTCGGTCAGATCAGAGAACTTGACGCCGCCACTAGATATGCAGGAGAGGGGGAGAAACAGAGAGAGAGAAACAAAGAAGGCATTAGCATATTTACATTGGTGGAGGTGCAGGTGGAGGTTGCGTCTACTAGGTACGAGTTTTGAATATGATATAGACACGACTGTTCAGTCGGAGTATGGAGGATAACAATCTCGACCCGTATCAAATCAGCATTTGCTTCAGCATCGGTTCAGGCATGCGAGTAGGTGTCCTCAAAGCCTAGGCTGGGTGACCCAGCCTGGAGGCACGCAAAGCTACTCGGAGCCAAGCTGAGGGTGCAGCTTCCCCAGTTGGCCGCTTTCGCTTTGATTGGCTCTTTTCAAAGTTTTTGTGCTTAAATCATTCATAGTTTAAGTGGTTGTGTGTGTGAGTGGAGAGAGAGAGAGAGAGAGAGAGAGAGAGAGAGAGAGCATTTACCTGAGTAACACAGTGGCCGTTTCAGGCACGCGGAACACCTGAAAATATTTAACATGCTCATTGCTTTGTTTCGAGTTTGTGGGGCAATAGGATGGTACTAAAGAATGACATATAGAGTTTCTTAAGGCTTTCTTTCTTAGTCTGCTACTGCCCTTCTGCCCTCCGAGTGGCCCACCAGGAGTGGGCACTACTTACAGCTGCAACAGAACGTTGCCACAAAACAAAGCTCAAATTAAAGCCTAGCAGGCTCTTTCTACCAAACGTTTGCCTAGTACTAGGAGCCCCCCGAAAACCCCATAAAACTCACCTTCCATCCCAGGTTCTCAAAGAACGTGCACAGACGTGACTGGCCAGTTGTCTTGCCGCCACAGGGACCTGAAAGTGTTCAAATTATTATTCAGATGGCATTGAGAGATTGATTCGACCGACAACTACATATGAACAAAAAGCTCGATTGAGGCCCAAATTCCAATTAGAAACGAGAACCAGTGAACGAGCAGTTGCTGCTTGGCTGCTGCGGCGGCGGAGAACCGCTCTAATTGTTCCTCAATTGTGCACTTCGCTGGAATGGGGACTGACATTGACTGTTATTCCAGAGCTGCACATGCCCATGGTCATTGCACCGCAGTCTTGTCTCTCGTCTCTGGTCACTGGTCCGTGCATAGATCAGGAATTGATCGGCCGGAAACGTAACAGGCAGGGCTTATGAACGGCTAATGGAACGGCCCACGTGCCCCTGAAACGGAATGAGCCTGCCTGAATGGGGCCTGTCGTTTATCAGCTTCTTCCTCAGCCTGCTGACAAATTACGATTATGGTGGTGCGGCAGAGGAAGTCAATACCAAAATGCGATAATAGACTAGTACAAATTATACGAATGTATAGTTTTGTCTCTGTTCATGCAACAGGCAAATAGAAGATAGGCCTCCTCAATACGTCAATACCGTCGTGCGTTCTACCTAAACCTAATCACAGTCATAACTTCGGCCAAATTAAGTGATTAAACCACGCGCCGAAGCAATACCATATGAGCGCGAGGAATAAACAGGTTTCTGGCGCTCTTTTACATTCAAATGTAAATTATGTGCTACTATGGAATAAAGCCGGTAGCGAATACCTGCTGTGGGAATGGGAGCCAATCTTATCAAACGACAGACGCCGCCATTGGATGGGGAATCTGCGCGCAGAAATGCTACCCCACCACGCAGGCCTGCGACCTTGACATAAATCGGCAACAAATTGCAGCTAAGGGGTGGCAGGAGACCAAGCGAAGAGACACTTGTAACAGATACACAAAACGCACACAGCCGAAGAGTAGCACTTTTTCAATTTACTGGAAGAAAACTCACCGCCAGTTAAAACGATTTTGTACACACGCTTCTCCTTGCTCGACACGGAGCCCATCTTGTTCAACTTCAGGCTAGGCATGGGGCTTGGCTTTGGGGATGTGGATTTTTGGCTCTCGACGAGCTCCTGCTGCTCCTGTCCATTCCTGACTGCCATCGCTGCAGCTGCTGATGGTGCCAGTGCTGTCGTTGCCAGCAGAGACTGTTGCCCGTTGCTGACTGTCGCTATCGTGGCGAGGGCGGCAGGTGACATTAGCTGGTCGGCTGCTGTTGCCATCTCGTCGCGTAGGTCCCTGTCAACTCTCGGCGTGGCAGGCGCAACAGCGGTCGTTAGGCTCTCCGTCGGTGTCTGATATATGTACGTGGAAACTCTTCTACGCCGCAAACGGAGCAAATGCACGTGCCTTTTTAAGGTTATGAAGGGTAGTGGACTGCAAAATCTGTGCAATTTATAAAAACATTCAAATGTAGTTGATGACGACCCTTTATCACTTTATTTGAGTTATTCATTGGAATTTCAAGAGGTTTTATGGAGATAAAGCAACTATTATTACCACGGATTGGGGTTGAAAACTATGACACGCGCGCTGCAATTTTAAACATGCGTGGAGTAAAGTATTGGTTGGACTCGGTCATTCCTTCAGATTGCGCGGGACCTAACCGAAATGCGACGACTTGACTTTTATGATACACCATACGACCTCGGGGCCAACGTCAGGCGCAATGCTTTGTGCCACATCCGAGTTTATCGCTATCAAAGTCTATTCGATTTATAGTTAATCAGCATTTTGTTATTGAGTTGACACCGCATCCGAATATTATTTTTTGTTGTTATCTAATCGCTACAGCGATGGTCGCACGACGATGAATTCGCATTGACTAGGTTCTTCAGTTCGACGACGGGGCTGTCGATATTTTCTTGAATAGGGTAAGTTTGGTGCATGATGCAACTATACAAGGTGGTCTCGTCGGCAAACGCTCTACTATTTATGCTATTTTTTTTTTTAAGACCTGTTTGCAGACAATTATTAAATATCCTCTTTGGCAATTTTATTTTAGTTATCTTACAATTAGACGATGAGTCTTAATCGCAGATACATGTGTACGTGAAATGCTCACAATCTCATATGTCTATCTCGTTCAGCCCTCAGATAAGATCCAAGATTCATGGCAAATGATTCAACGTGTGAACAAATCGTTATTCCTCACATACATGATGGTTCTACGCGATTCACACTCAGCGTTCTGAGCAGTAAGTGTGAGGGAAACGAAACTATCGTGTGACGATTAACCATGTGATGGCATGAGCTTTAAAGTTGCCCATTGCAAGAAAACGAGTTTAGGTTTGTTTATAAGCGGATCGCATATGACCAAATTTACACCATGGCTGCAGCCCAGACTTTGCTCCTACAATGTTCTCACTAAAAACTGCAGAAATTGAATTGCAGTGCGCATATGCTTAATATCATGCTTAATACGCAACCTTTCGCATGAACAAGCGCACTGAGACAAAATAGAGCCGAACAGACCCGAACGCCGACCGAGGAGACCACCTTCTATAGTTGCATCATGATTTAGTTTGTGGCCGTAGTAATGAGAACAGTGCGATAACGAGCTATCGATAAAGAATGCCAGCTGAGACTCAAAAATATAACAAAATATACATTTAAACAATTTTTTTCAATATACCGTATTCTTAAATCATATTCCTCGATTTTTATGTTATATTTGATATTACCAGCTTGCTTGACTTGACTTTTAACACTGAAACAATAATATCACTTTGGCTTAAAATAAATATTCATATTTACTGGATTGTATATAAACTAAGTTTTAAACAAGGAAGGTACAAAACAATACAATATATTTTACAAAGTTCCAGTTCACATTTCCAAATGTGAAATGTGAAAATTGATTTTCATGTTTTATTTAAAACATTTACCCATATATTATAATTTTAACCGATTACTGAATCAACTCTCTGCAATTAAACCTTTTAAAATTAAAAATTGTTAAAGACTGTGCTTTATATATTAAAGTTGAAAAAAAATTTATCTTTTTATCTTACATAGCAACTACGTGGAAGTAATACATTTGCGACCTACCACACATTACAGAATCATCAAACATTTAACGGATTTACTAAGGGGATAAAATGTCGATTAAAGATTAATCTGATTAAAGATTTTTTGAAAGCCTTCTTAAAGGGACTACTAGGCGACTCTAAAAATGGAAAAAACCGATACCAAGGAAGTTTTAAGTGATAAGTGATAGTCCGCACATCGCCAGGAGGCTGCAAGAGGGAGGAGCTCAACAGCTGCAACAGGAGCTCAACACCCGTGCCCTAGGAGCGAAGGACCGTTCCGGGTCAGCTTTTCAGCCAGCACGGACAGCGGATGCCCACAACCGGGCCGTCAACGGTGGGACCGCCAACTTGGCCGCGGCTGAAGTGAACGTCAATGCGGAGGCCCAAGAGCCCAAACGCTGGAGACCAGTCTCTTGTCGCTCAGGCGCTGACCTCATTGAGGAACCTACCGGCCGACGATCTTAATTTAATGATTGCCACCATAAGGGCAGTACCATACATATTTAAAAGAAGCAAAAGTAAGATTTGTATAAATATTATTTAACTAGGGGCCAAGCCCTCTGCAGACTCGCATCACTCGATTGCAAGCCCCCATAGTTTTAATTAAAACTAACAATTACGGTTTTTTGTAAAATTGTTTTCTTCATCTGTCTTTAGCTCGCCCCCTTCCATAGAGCCACACATTGCAGAGTCACGGCAGAGGCAGAAGCTGCGGGACTTGGTGGGTTTAGCCACTGCAAATTAATTTATTCATTCTGGCTATCATAATGATCCAATCGTATCCCAATTTGGTGTTCTAATATATGTGTTCCTTCCCTACGGAATGGCGTTTTTCTTTTATCTTCTAAATTGTAGCTTTGGTAGGTTTTCGCTCTTGGTGGGATACGTTTTTAAATACACTGATTTCAGTGGGAGCATACAGCAGTCCGGAGCCAAAATTTGGTGGCTCTAGCTCTTATAGTCTCTGAGAACAATATATAATACAATATACTTTATAGGGTCGGAAACGTTCCCTTCTGTGCCCTACAAACAACCGATATTCCGAACAAATACAAAATACCCTATTTACTCTTCGAGTACCGGGTATAAAAAGAGTGAAACCACTACATCTGGCTCTTTTATATTGCTAATTCTTTCAGTACATTTTTACTCCATCGCGAACCCCCAAAGCTGGGTTCGGTTCCACCATTGTTCTGCAAAAATGTCATACGATAGTTCTAATGAAGAACATATGATATTTGAAAATAGGATAAGAAAAATACGCAGTAAACCATCATATAATATAAAGAAAGCTTGTATCGATAATGTGGGTGCCATCACTACGACATAAGGCAATTGGGCGCGTTTACCAGGATAACTTAATCACCGATGCACGATTACAAGAAATGGATCATGGATCATGATCGGCGATGATCAGGATCGCTCCAGAATCCGAACCACCAGCAGGTTGATGCGGAAATATTTCGAACTAATTTTCATCCAGATTTGAGGAAACAACACTGTTTTACACGTATGCGCATCAGTGCCCAGGACATTGCTGGTATTGTGGGAGGTCATGAGGTGGCTTGCAAGGTTCTGGTCAATCATTTTATATGCCTATTGTTTGGCTTTTGCGCCGTGTTCTTGAAGATAATGTATTGAATTATGTTGATTATTTATCTCAACTTTAATTGCTTGAAATTCGTCAAATTATAATTGTAATTAATAGTGTAATTACACTGCTCGACAAAATCTACATTGGTTTTCCTCAAGGACATATTCTGACTAATTTTTTAAGAATTTAAAGTGTGCAGTGTGCGGCCTCTGCCTCTGCAGTATGCGGTTTTAGGGGAGGGGGTGAGCTAAAGGAGCGTGTTGGAGTGCGAAGTGATTTAGATGTTGACGAAAGATGAAAAACAAATATAAAATGTAAAATGTAAAATATGTAAATAACCTTTAAGGTAGAGATGTTTTTCTGAGTACAGGGTATAAAAGCTGTGACGCGTAAGAAGCGTCTCACACGTCCCTTCTCGTTTCATATGGTTTTTCCAAATCTCTAATGACATGTGCGAGGAAAATTGAGAGAGATCGCGGTCTGCTTGGGCTATCCCACCAGAATACCCACCATTAACCGTTAACCAAGACTACATATATAATTAGAATGTAATGTGCGATTAGTGTTAGTGATTTTTATTTAGACTTGATTATTTAATTTTTGGAACAATTTAGATCAATTTTAGATCTCAACCAAAAAGAACTTAAATTTAAATCCGTTTCAGGAGTCCCCAGACTATACACTCGATGTTCAAGCCAGTCGATAGCAATCACAGATACTATCGATAGTAGATTTGCAGATCTTTTTAAAGCGTAGTTTTCCATTCGCGTATATTTTATGAATGCAATGCACTCTCAATCAAAGGGCAATACAAAATAGATTTAAAACGTTGTGTTTCAATATTTTAAACGTGCATTTTCCACACAGCACATGTGTGTAATGTTTGTGAGTGCGAGTGAGTGAGAGCGAGGAATGTCAAAATGACAGCAACAAAGCAAGCAGTATAGCAAAACCAGCTGTGCGAGGTCGTGGCCCCCTCCCGAAAACAACACTATCCAAAATTGTACAAAGTAGACATATTTTACGTTCCGTTCTGAAATCCCAAGTAAAAACCAAAATTGTGCGGGACCAAAATTGTCTATTACATAATACAGTTAATTAAGCGTGGTATGCACATGCTACAACCAGCCAGACTCAAGTGCATCACTATATCCACACTGCGTCATACCTGGAGATATATTCTGTTCGTGGCCAAGCTGCTGCACTACATCTACACGAAAGTCAGACATCACCTGGGGCTGCCATCTAATCGGGAGCACAACAACAATATCATGGATCAAGAAATGCCAGAGGAGCAAGACATGCCAGAGGAGGGAGGCGATCGAGAAAATATGGTCGACCAGCAACAGGAGGAAGAGCGAGAACATGCGGATTTGTTGGCACGTTTCCATGTTATTGGGGCTTTGGAGCCTATGGATGCGGCCAGTGACATGGATGATGAGGACGAGGAGGACGACGATGATGTTGATGTCGACTATGGCGATTCGGACTCGGACTCAGAGCTTGAGGAAATGTATTCAGATGAATCGAGCAGCTCCAGTGACGAGCCAGACGAACGGGACACCAAAGTCAAGCAGAGCAAGTGCCTCTTCCCGGATGAGGAGCAGCAGCCGCAGCAAAAGACACTGCGCCAGTACAGCTTCCAGCCCCTGCGACTGGTGAAGTGCGCCTACAAGGACAAGCATTGCGCTGGAGGCTTCCCGCTGGCTCGCAGTGGCCACCGCATCATCGCCTCCAACTCTCATTTGTACTCCTTGGGCGGCTACAATCCGCGGAGCGCTGTCAATGCAGCTCGGCGCGGTCGCTGCCTCCTCTTCCAGGAGCTCTGGAGTTACAACTTTGCCACCAATCTCTGGAGGCTGGAGCTGAATGCAGAGAATGCAGACAACTTGCCTGTGGAGCTGGCCTCCAACGCATTGACCATTCACAATAACGTGTTGATTGTGAGTATTTGTCGAGATGGGAGGTGCAAGACAAAAATAGACGATTGTCTCTCTGTTCTGTGTGTGTGTGTGTGTGTGAATAGGAAAGCGAAACTGCTAGATAAAGCCCCTAGACCCGCGCTGTTCACCCCGTTCCGCGAATTGCAGTGAAAAAAATGTTTTTCATAGCAAACGAGAGTTCAGGATGTGGGTGTGGGATTGCCCTGACTGCCACCTATGCAGTCCGTCCAATAACGGGCCCTGTAGAGAGGAACTGCAGCAGTTCCCGCACATCTATTGAAAGAAATTATTATTGGGTTAAAGAGAACTCTGCTCTCCGTGCAATACGGATGAATGCCTGGGCCAATGCCACGCCCTGCCCTGCCCTCGATGCTCTTCCGCCTCTCCGCTTTGTTTGTGCATTCTAAACATTCGAAATGTCAGCCCAAAGAAACGGGAATCGCCCGATTCCGAGCGCCAACAGCTGCCACCATGGCCATTGCCGTCTCTCTCTCTCAGACCGCCTCGGCCTCTGTTTCCGTCCCTGTCTATGCGCATGCCATGCGAGTCCCAACCCTCTTTCTGTTGTTTTGCTTTCCATTTTGGTTACTACGCAGTTGTTGTTTATGCTGCGGCATGCAACAACTTGTTTCCCAGCTTTTCTCTCTAGAGCTCGCGATGAAAAACAAAATTGCTTCCCCTGCCACATCTCTCTTTCCCTCTCCCTGTAATCCCAGCTGAGAGCGCGCGCGCTTTTTGTGGGGGACTAGTGGGACTAACTGCCTTTAGCATTTTATGCTGGCTCTTGGCTGCAACTGCCCTTTTCCCATCCCATGCACTCCTCAATTAGCTATAATTTGATGACGAATCATGACCGATACACACAAAACATACTGGAGACGAATGTTTCCGCTTATCCGGGGCGACAACATTGGTCAGCCTCTGTTCGGTTCACTCCCGAATAGATAAGCAGTGGCTGGCTTTCGCTTTGTTGGCTCAATATCTTCTAATTTAATGCATCGCCAACCATTTCAGGGGCGTGCAAATGCACTCACAGCACAACAGTACGCACTTCCTAAGTAGGAAAAACAGAATACATATGTACATTTGGGAGTACAATTTTTCGTTTTCTTTTTCTTTGCAGTCTCATGGAGGTACTGGTTATCCATTCGGGGAGTCCTGTTCGAACGATTGCTATGTGTATCGAACGGCTAGTGTTGGGGCAACGCCTGCCGTCAATCGCCTAAAGGTCACCGGAGATCTGCCAACGGCCCAATACGGCCCGGGGATTGTGATCCACAAGAATTATCTGTACACAATCGGGGGAACGACTGGCTTCGACTATACCTGCGACGTGTACCGCTTGGACTTGCGCACAGGAGTGTGGGAAAATGTGTACATTAGTCGACCGGAGATGCGCGAAGATCCGGAGGGCCGCTACCGCCACGAGGTGATCTACGATGGAAAGCATATATTTGTGCTTGGCGGCGGGACTTCACACTCTGTCTACGATCTGCAGCGCATTCCTGCCTACAACTTGGATGCTAACTGCTGGGACTACTTTGACACTTTCCCAGATCCACGGATCGTCGATGTGGGGCGAAACAATAAAGGCTATCCGAAGCCGCGCAAGTGCTTCTCGTGTGTGCAACACCAGTCCACCAATGGAGACATCGAAGCCTTCATCACGGGTGGCTTACAGGTGCGTTCAGGGCTTGCAGGGCTCTCTGCTTGATATGTATCTAACAACTTTTTATCCCAATGCTTAGGGTGACTTTTCGACATACTTCTCGGACATTTGGAAGCTGAATATGCGCACCAAACAGTGGTTCCTCCTTGAGACAAGTCTTCCACGTCCCTTGTACTTCCATTCGGCAGCACATTCTGATAACGGCTGCATGTACGTGTTCGGCGGCATAGAGTACAATGACAAGGAGATGCGACGGCGCAACGGCCTTTACAAGATGTGGATGACCGTGCCAAAGCTTAGCGAAATGTGCTGGGATGCCGTCACCTACTACAACGACAATCTCGACATGTACGATCGCAAGACGCTACTCAAATCTGGCATACCCAAGACATTTACTGATCGCCTGCCGGCTCAAGCGAGAAAGAAGACCGAGAAGAACGAACCAGATCCATCCATGCTTATTTCCCTTTACTCCCACCCGAAGCGTGCTCGCTCCACAACGCATTAGCTTCTTGAAACTAAATCAAAAAGTCCCTTCTCCCCTTAAAAAAAATTGAGTTACGTGGAATGGAGCCTTTTTGGTGTCGTGCCACCTGGCCTCTTACATACATATATAGCAACATAACTTTGCGTTACTATTGTTTAAAGGTTTTGTTTTGATATTGAGCGCGCGCTGTGATCGAATACGAAGGACATTTATAGTTGTACACATACATACATACTTATGTATGTATTTTGATATTTCGCAGACTCGTAAGAAAAGGGCGGACGGACACGTATAGCATGTGAATAAGATTGTAATTAAGTTAGCTAGCTGAACAACAACCAGAAGAACTCCAGCAACATACATACATAAATACAGATATAAACTACAATCAAAGCAAACGTAATTTTAAACAGCAGCTTAGCAGATCGAATCGTTACAGGACGTCCAGCGCACTCCACACCACCACCCCCAACCCCACTACCACAATAAATAGTTTCTCTTTACCCGCACAGAGACTTGCACCCAAACGAAATTAGTTTTGAAGGCTACACCAAACAATGTCATATAGAGGAGGGCGGCATGCACCTCCGATGTATTTTTGTCAAAGTGTACATACATAAATTTAGCAGTAGTAATATTTAAATAACTTAAGAGAATCCATCATCATTGCGATATAATGTACCAATGCAGGCATCAGTTTGCTCGAATTATCTTACCCAAGACTAAATTTGGTTGAATCTAAGTTA
This sequence comes from Drosophila guanche, assembly GCF_900245975.1. Taxonomy (NCBI): domain Eukaryota; kingdom Metazoa; phylum Arthropoda; class Insecta; order Diptera; family Drosophilidae; genus Drosophila; species Drosophila guanche. Next base: position 17,863,378 of record NW_022995743.1, on the reverse strand, counting down.
ATAAATACATTTTTAATGCAACACCATCCATCCCTAGCATTCGTATTCTCCACCTCTAAAATCATAAATCATCACGATATTGCGTAGTTGACCCAGTTTTTAGTTTCCACGAAGTTTCTGTTGGGGTGCATTACCGCATCCCATCGTTGTTAATGGGATGGGGGGATTCATGCGCATTTTGTAATTCCAAATTCACCCCAAAAATACAGGTACAATATTAGGCGCTCTGTCTAAAGAAAATGTTTACAACGTCGGTGGTTGGAAAAACTGTTGCTGACGCCGCCGCAGAGCCTGAATGCATGGAACAGAGAGATTTCTGCAGTTTTGCTGCGTAATACGTCCGTGACCTAGTTTATCCATGACATCATGAGTGAAACGGAAATGATACACAGCATCAAGATTGCACGGTGAACTGTAATTGTTATACCTGGTCTTATGCCATAGTGTTATCCTGGCCGGGATTATTATTAATCTGCATCGCAAAACCAGCTCGGCTTTTTAAATTTTTTTTGAGGTTTTATGTTACCGCTCTACTCTTGGGTAGAGGGGGATTATTTGGCCACCCGCCATTACAAGGTGGAAATCGCCACGTCGAGATATGTAAATTGTTACAGTTTTACTCCAATACTTACCAGCTCGGCTTTGTTTTAGTACATTCATGGTCCATGAAGAAACTATAAGGAGGCCTCGTCGGTGGCAGAGTTACTCGCTGCTTTTTCTTGCAATCAGTGCTCGTTTGCTTGCCGACGCGGAATATTGGTTGCGGACAAAATTTATTTTCAAATTTTTTCAAAATGTTTATTATATATTATATTATACACAGACTACTATCATGAAGCAAACTATTAAAAATTAAATTATGTAACAATTATTATGTTTTTTTACATTGCCTTCAAATGGTTAATCAGCACACTCCATTGTCGTTGCCCTCACACTTAAAGCGATAGCCCTTTCACTCGCACTTATCACTTGCCCGAATTTCTTAGTATTTCCGACGAGACCTCCTTATAGTTTCTTCATGTTCATAAAGCAACTATATAGCATAAAGCAACTATATAAGGAGGTCTCGTCGGAAAAAATTATGGACTAGTGCGAGTGAAAAGTGCGAGTGAAAGGGCTCTCGCTGTAAGTGTGAGGGCAACGACAATGGAGTGTGCTGATTCATCATTTGAAGGCAATGTGAAAAAACATAATAATTGTTTCATAATTTAATTTTTAATAGTAGTATGTGTTCTGAAAAATAAACATTAAAAAAATATTGAAAAAAAAATTTGTCCGCAACCAACCTTCCGCGTCGACAAGCAAACGAGCACTGAGAATTGGGTAAAGCAGCGAGTAACTCTGCCACCGACGGGGCCTCCTTATATAGTTGCTTTATGCTATAAAGTTGCTTTATGGACGAGGCCTCCTTATATAGTTTCTTTATGTTCAAGTGTTATGTCTAAAACTCACTGGGCGCCAAAGAGTTGCCACTCACGACGTAACGTGGCTATTCGAAAATGTTTGCGCTGCACTGTGACTGTCTTAATAATAAGAATAAAATATACTGAATTTGTATCACCACTAACCAAATAGTATAGTGGTATTACCAATGGTATGGTGGTAAAATATAAAAAGAGAGAGGTACTCAGACACGAAAAATATTATTGCGACAGCACCAGGGATGACTTTCTTATAAAAACGATAAGAAATCAACCCTGCTTTTTGCTCGACAGAAAATTGTTTAGCAAGAATTTTGCAGTTCAGGATGTTCACAATTCAGTATTTTCGTCGGTAAATGTTGAAACCTATATGGTAATTTGGTATATTTTAAAATCAAGAAGGTGTATTTCGGTCGATTCCGCGGTCACACTAAGCGGCATTTGCCGACAATTTTTGCGCTTGATTTGGAAAAACGTGTAAAAACTTTATTTATATCAAAAAAGAAGCCGCACAGAAGTTTATAAACACGCATTGCAATGGCATTGGTTTGCGCACGTAAGTAATTGTATATTTCTGAAGCGACTTTGTGTGGAAACTCACTTTTTCGGTCTTCCGTTCCACCAGTGACAAACGAAGTCCCCGAGACGCCCGTCGTGTCTCCCCACTCTGGAGCCGTCTTCGAAAAACGGGTGATTGAGAAGTATCTATTGGAGAATGGCTGCGATCCCATTAGCGGCAAGGAATTGAAGTCGGAGGACTTAATTGAACTGAAAACGCCGGCGTTGGTAAAACCCAAGCCGCCCAGTGCCACCAGCATACCGGCTACTCTGAAAACAATGCAGGACGAGTGGGACGCCCTTATGATCCACTCATTCACACAACGTCAACAGCTGCAGACAACGCGACAAGAGCTGTCCCATGCCCTGTATCAACATGACGCCGCTTGCCGCGTGATTGCACGCCTGAACAAGGAAGTGGCCGCTGCTCGCGAGGCTCTGGCCACGCTGAAGCCCCAGGCCGGTGTTATGAATGCACCGACGACGATTCCGCAGCCGGCACTGGCCTCTGAGGCTGGCGGTGCCGCAGCCCATCCAATGGAGCAGGCTGGCATGAATGCAGAGGTGATACAGAAGCTACAGGACAAGGCCACAGTGCTCACGCAGGAGCGCAAGAAGCGCGGACGCACCGTGCCGGAGGATCTGGTCTCACCAGATCAGGTGAAGAGTTTCCTCACGGTGGCCTCCCATCCTGGCCTGCACTCGGCCTCGGTGCCGGGCATCCTGGCCCTAGACATCAATAGTGCCGACCACAGCAAAATCCTGACCGGCGGCAATGACAAGAACGCGACCGTCTTCAACAAGGACACAGAGCAGGTGGTGGCTATCCTCAAGGGACACACCAAGAAGATCACCAAAGTAATCTACCATCCCAACGAGGACACAGTCATAACCGGCTCCCCCGACATGAATATTCGCATCTGGCACGTTCCCACATCCCAGACGCAGCTACTCTTGGGCTGTCATGACGGACCGGTGACCGGGCTCTCGCTACATCCCACAGGCGACTACTTGCTTTCCACATCGTCCGACAAGCACTGGGCCTTTTCGGACATACGTACTGGACGGCTGCTCACAAAGGTTATAGACACGGCCGAGGTTGGTCTGACGACGGCCCAGTTCCATCCCGACGGCTTGATTTTCGGCACGGGCACTGTCGATTCCCAAGTCAAGATCTGGGATCTGAAGGAGCAGAGCAATGTGGCGAACTTCCCCGGCCACACTGGTCCAATTTCGGCCATATCCTTCTCCGAGAACGGCTACTACCTGGCCACCGCAGCGGACGACGCCTGTGTGAAGCTGTGGGATTTGCGCAAGTTAAAGAACTTTAAAACAATCCAACTGGACGATGGCTACGAGGTCAAGGATCTGTGCTTCGACCAGAGCGGCACCTATCTGGCCATTGCCGGAACCGATGTCAGGTGAGTCCTCGTTCTAATGAACCTAAATTAATCAGTCTAAATTGGGTCTATATATATATGTATATTGAAATCGAGTGAGTTTGTGAGTGAGTTAGAGCTTGTTCTTGCGTCGCTGCTGCAGTTGCAAGCGATGATGCTTCTTAAAGTGCTCCATCCAGTTGTGTAGGCGGTTCTGCTTGACCAGTGCCCGTCGCGACATTTCCTTCTCCGCAGCCATGCCGCGTCGAACCTGCTGCTCCACGCTTCGGAGCTTACTCGGCTCAAGGCGGTCCAGCTGGGATAGTAGCTCCTGTTCCAAGACATCGTTAGGCAGCGTTAGCTTGTGTTGAGGATTATTTATATTACCATAACATAGGATTGGATCTTCTCCACCTTGGCCAGGGTCGTGTCCTGTTCATCCTCGTACGTTGACTTGGCGGTTGCCGGAGGAGCCTGCATGTCTTCCCTAGTGCGCCATTGCCTCGACGATTTCTGTGCGGGCTTCAGCGCCAGCATCGGCTCCTCCTTTTTCTGTTCGGGCTGCACTTTGTTCTGTATATGCTTCAGGATTACAGGCACAATGCTGTTAAGCTTTATGTTCAGCTTGCTGGGAGGGAGAATTCATTAAATTAATGAACTATATTTGAACTGATCCCCGAGACTGCCCAGCTCACTCACTCTTTGCAGTAGCTTTGCTCGTAGACGCTCAACAACTCGGTGGCTCGCTGCTGCAGACCAGCCACACGACGCTGAAGGAACTCAGGGTCCTTCAGAAAAACGTTGGCCGTCACCTTGCGCTCGAATGTTTTTTGCTGGAACCACGATAGTAATGTTAAGAATGCACCACCCTTGAAAGAATACAAAAAGGATTCCACTCACGGCTTTGTCGTGGAGTATGCTCACGATGTGATTGAGCAGGGCCAGCTGGGTGAAGCGTCGGTTGTAGTTGGAGACCTTTAGCCGGTTCCTTTCGTAGCCCCGAATCCAAACGTCCGCATCCAAGTGATTCCGCTTGGCAAGGTAAGGTCTGACCACTTTCTCCATATAGCTCTGCACTTGCTGCACCTGTTCCAGGCCGGCTGGATGTCGTTCGCTGATCTCCATGCAGACGATCTCCTTGGGCATGGTCAGCCTATCCCTCTCCGGACCTTCCTCTGCCAGCTCATCCACCGTGTCGTCAAAGTAGCTGATTAGCTTGAGAAGGTATTGGAAGCGGCCGTAGACTTCCTGTACCTCCATTAGCACACGTTGGTGTTCGAGCGTCACCTCGTTAAGCTCGTCGGCCACCTTGTTCTCCTTCAGCATCTTCAGCTTCTGTTGGGCCTGCAGCATTTTCTTAAACTCCTCCGCTTCCATTTGTTTGAGCGATTCTTCAGCGAACTTGTGAAAGTTGTCCGCCTTCTCGTACAGACTGTCCTGGTGCTCCTTCTCGCGTTTCCTGTCCAGAAACATCTCCTGCGTGGCATAGTACATGAATCGGTTCCGCGTGATGTCACGCAGCAGTAAAACATCTCTAAAGTAATGATTCAATTCTTCGATGGCATCTAGTTTTTCTCTAACACCCCCTCCGATTCACTCACGTTTTCATGCGGAACTTTTTGGCCAATCGCTGCGCACTGGCGTCGGTTATGTAGTCTGGATCGATGGTGGTCACCACGCATGGAGCTCGGGGATTGGCAATTTCGCCGCGCTGTAACCAAAACCATGTAAAAAACCAAAACCATTCCATGTTTTTGTATGTCCATACCGCATTGAAGTCATCAATTGACAGATTGATGGGCTTCGGGGCATCTGGCTCCTTGTGGGTCTGAGGGCGTATGAAATCTATCAAAGAAAATAATTTGGATTCTACCCTAATTATCACAATGAATACTTGAATGCTACCTTCATATTTGCGGTAAACCTTTCTCTTAAATTTTTGCATTTCATCAGTGCTGTGACGCGCTGTTTTTCCTCTGGGGAACTAGTTTACTTGTTTATGGTTGCTATGACACAGGAATACCATCTGCCATGACGACTATATTGACGATACCCGGCTTTCTTTCCATTTTAGGGTTTACCTATGCAAGCAGTGGCAGGATCTGAAGATATTCAACGACCACACGGCCCTGGCAACCGGCGTCCGCTTCGGAAAGCATGCACAGTATCTGGCATCCACCAGCATGGACCGCACACTGAAGCTGTATGCCATCGAATAAGCACCAGCTGCGGCTCAGCCCGGCATATTAATAACTATGTCCTAAAGTTCTTTCAAATGTACGAGTATTTTAAGCTCTTTTGTGTGTACGTTAAAGAAATATTTCAGAAAATAAACCTGACTCTTCTATCTGAAACAATACGTATATTGGCATGTGTCTAATTCTTCATTACTGTATAAACTTATATAGAAAAATGTATTCAACGAGTATCCCTCGACTCGACATGGACTCGCCTTCTTCAAGAAGCCGAAATCATCTTAAGCGGCCTCTCCAAATAGGCGGCCAGAGACATGGCCTTTTGCTTGAGCATGCCCAATCCAACGTGGCTCCGGGCATATAGGCATAGCAGCACACTAGCCACCTGCAATAAATATGATTAAGCGAGAAAGTCTAAGCAGAGCAGGTGATTTTTTCGATCTGCTTGCCTGTGTTATGGCTACATGACCGGTCTCGCAATCAATCAGCACGAAGGTCAATCGGTCTTCACGGAATGCATTCCGTCCGTGTTTTTCATACGCCGCCCATATATTGCTGGCAATGGCTGCAGTAATGCGGGCATCCTTATCACCATAGCCTGAGTAGGCCAATAGTGCACCCTCCTGGCTGAGCAGACTGCAAGTACAGACACTGATTTATTTGACTGCATTTAAATTACTCTATTACAACTATTCTCTTACAGGGTGTTCTCGACGCCTCCGGTATTCGCCTGGCTTAGAACTTGTGTGAGTGCCTTGGGTTTCAACATTTTGTGAAGTTTGTTCAAATACAAAAAGAAAGAAACAATAAACTTCGATTAGCATCAGCTGTAGAGTGTGACCGCGGAATTATCGATCAAATATACCGTCACACCCTCAAAACTATATCGAAATATAAGTTCTCATTTTCAAAATATACCAAAAATATTCCGCTGAAAAAACAATACTTGGTATTAGGTTTTGAAGATACTAGAGTCATAATAATGACCACATATATACCAGTTTACAATCTACCATATCTAGCTGTTCCAGTTCCTTTCCGCTGATCGAACTAGTTCAGTTTTCCAAGAATCGTCCTCTTATTTGTTAAAACTTGATTTAAAAATACAATCTGTTAAGAGTGAGTGGCTAAAATTATCAAATCTAATAGAAATTTGATTAATAAATGAGATAAAACTATATTTTCAGTGCCAACGATCCTAGCTAGTTGGTCATACTAAACCGAACATAAATATCGAGGAATAGCGTCAGTCGACTAGCTGAGCTACTACAACTACCACAGCTGTTCGAAATTATAAAACAATTTATGCAATAATTTTGAAAAAATAATAATGCTGAAAACACTAAGGCCATGGAGATTGGCGAGTCACATTCTGAAAGGATGTGCTGCACCTGCTAGGAGAGTCTCGGATTCATTCAAAACATTCGGCGGCGAAAACCCGCTGGCCGGTAGTGAAGGGGCCCCCAAGAAGTTTACGAATCCCTTTGCACAGTCTAGTCCAGCGATGAGCGATGGGCATGCGGAAACCAAAGAGGATCGGGAGAAAAGGAGAAAGGTGCTGCAGCTGGAGGCTGATATTGCCCATCAGGAGGGCCGTCGCGTGCCTGCCTTAGACTTTTTCGAGGACCATCACTGGGACCACGTGCTGTCGTTGCCCTCGAAATCGGCACGCATAAAATACTACGCCTTTCTGTGGCAGATAAATATGAAAAAGTTGGCGGACCAGCGAAAGAAAGCAGAGCGAGCCGAAGACACAGAGCGTCGGATCGCAGAGCTGCGAAAAGAGCGGGAGGAAAACACCCACATAATCTATGGCCTGGCCCACACCTCGATGTTCCTGCGCATCTACGACACAACAATCAACCACTGGCAAAACAACCGGCTGACGCGGGCCATGCAGTTCGCCCCCAAGATGGTACTAGACTGTTCCTATGACACCCACATGAACAATCGAGAGGCCTCCTACGCGGCGAAGCAGCTCATGCTGTGCTTCGCCGAAAACCGCCTCAACGACGAGCCCTTCGATCTGCACTACTGCAACGCCCTGATGGAGGGAAGGTGCATGCAGAGCCTGAAGCGCTACATCCCCACCATGCTCAATCCGGAGTTTCCAATGAATGTGCACACTCAATGCTTCACTGAGATTTTCGATAAGCAGAGTCTGGTCTATCTGACGCCGCACTGCCGCGAGGATCTAGTCACCTACAACCCGGACGACATATACATTGTTGGCGCCATGGTGGATACGATGAACAACGAGCCCCTGTCGCTGGCTAAGGCGAAGCGGCTTGGTCTGCGCATGGCCCGCCTGCCACTGGATCGATACCTGCAGTGGGGCTCTGGATCGGGAAAGTCCCTGACCCTCAACCAAATGATCAACATCATGCTGGACCTGAAGAATACCGGTAATTGGGATTCTGCGCTGAGGCATGTGCCGCGCAGAAAGGTCGTTGACATGGACTCTCAGCGAAGGAGGGAGGATAGTCGAAAAGCTCTTGGGACGCGGGCGAGAAAACTCAACGTGCGTATCGATCATCTGCTGGACTTCGAGGAGCGCAGGCATGCCACGGCCTTTGCCGCACCCCCCCAGGCACTGCGTCAACGAAAAGAGGGCATGGAGTTTCAACTGGACACATGGGCAGCGGGAAAGAAGAAAAAGAAAAGGGAGAACTGAATAAACAACATTTATTGAAATTTAGAAGGTTCAGTCTAGTTGCTCTCAAGGGCATCTTCCTCTGCCTGGTAGATCTGACCCTCTGCAGGATGAGTATCTGCCTGAGATTCAGCGTCAGCATCACCCTCGCGCTTAGCCTCATGTTCAGCCTTAGCATCATCGCCTTCGTCCTTGTCCTCCTCTGTGTCAGATTCCTCAGTTTTCTTGTACTTCAGCAGCTTATGCTTCTCATTGATAGCATGGTAATTGGCCTGGGCATCTTCTGCCTGGTAGATCTGACCTTCTGCAGGATAAGTATCTGCCTGAGATTCAGCGTCAGCATCAGCCTCGGGCTTAGCCTCGGGTTCAGCCTGACCATCTTCTGCCTGGTAGATCTGACCTACTTCAGGATAAGTCTCTGTCTGAGATAAAGCGTCTGCATCAGCCTCGGGTTCAGCCTTAGAATTAACGCCCTCGTCCTTGTCCTCGCCTGTGTCAGCTTCCTCAGTTTTCTTGTACTTCAGCAGCATATGCTTCCCATTGATGGCCTGGTAATTGATGACAGCCTTCAAGCCAGCCTCCTTCATTAGCACCATGGCCTTGGCCTCGTAGTCCTGCACATGATCCCTGCGCTCCACCGTCAATAGCTTTGTCTCCAAGAGGAAGAGGGCCTGCGCACGCAGGGTCTGGAAGAACTCTTGGCCCAAGAAGGAGAAGTAGTTGTAGGCAACGAAGGCAATGTCAAAGGTGTTCGCCCAGCGTGCGGCTCCCTGTTGCAGCTGCACCATCTCCATTGGCGACAAATAGTGCACGGTCACATCCGGCACCTGGATCCAGGGTCGATCGTAGATCACCTGCCCCTCACCTGCATCGCACTCGTTGTGGGTGAGCAAGGGCGTCATGAGCAACTGAACCGATCCGTAGCGGCGTGAGCGTGTGGAATCGTGCTCATAGGCGGTCTGGGTCTGCAGCTCGTAGAAGAGCTCGAGCAGGTTGCGCTCGGTCACGTCGGTGGCTCGATAGTCGTTTTCGCCGTGCGCAGAGTTGTGCATTCGCTCCTCTGTGGTGCGCAGCCCAAAGCCGCAGAAGGGGCCCGTTTGGATGTCACCTACGTAGCCGCGGTGCAAATAGGTGCGTCCGTCGCGCACCAGCCCGGCAGCGAATGTCTTGTTTGGCTTGCACTGCTCGTACTCGGGGAAAACGAAGGCCACCCCGCACTCCCGCCAGTAGCGGTACTCCTGCGAGCAGATCTGCTGGCCCTCGCGCTCCTTTAGGGTCATGCACAGGTCCCAGTCAAAGGCGCCGTTGCGGTGGTCGTAGCGAGTGCCCAGCAGGGCACGCGATCGCTGCTCCCAGTAGGTGGCAATGTTGTACTGGTGCCACGGTTGAGGCTGCCAGAAGCTGAAGGCCATCTCGAGGCCGTCGCGCTCCTTGTACTTGAGTCCCTCCAAGCTGAGCATGGGCGCCAGGCGCTGCAGCTCCTCCTTGTCAGTGACCATTTTGAGCAGTGTGCGGCCCTTCGCTGCCACGTAGTGGTGGGAGCTCGGTCGCATCAACGAGTTCCCGTATATGTCCATGAAGAGGTGGGCCTTGTACCCCAGACTAAAGGACTCTGGAGCCTCCAAGGCCACACCCAGAAGCAGCATATTTCGGGCCACTATCTCGGCGCACCCGTCCAGCACGTATATGTTCAGCTTGGGCTTGCTTTTGTATGTATACCGCTTTGCCAGTGTCTTGATTATGTGGCGCGGATCGGCACCGCCGCAGATCAAAATATTAAGCGCTCCGGAAGGAGATGATGCTCCGTCTCCGCATCCCCCCTGCTCTTCCTTGATCTTGAACGCCTTCACATACTCGGCGTAAAAGTCAACCGCTGAGCTGAGACCCCAAAACATCTTCGCTGGAATCCAATTTATATTGAGTTTATTTCTTTTTGGGACTTGCTTTCACTCCACTTCTGTTCTGGCTTCAATCTGTTTATATTCGATTGACTTCGGTTACTGTGACTACTTCGTTGTGTTCGTTGTCCTGGCGACGCCTTGTCCGTTTAATTCAGCTTCTGTGTACGCAGCGTATCTCTGGTGGCCCCTCGTTTATTTCCATCCGTTGCGAGGATTAGGGCGATGCCGTGGTAATAGCGGAAATTGCTTTTCGATATCACTTGGCTGCAGCGTGCTGCGGAAGAACTCTTTTCCTTTGGCGCCTAGGGGAGGATTTGCAGTTGGTACTTACTGCTAGCCGTGGAGAACGTTGGTGCTGAGAAAAATCCATTATTCAGAGATAGCTGTTTGCTTTGGCAGAGCCCTGCAGAAGCAGGTCCAGCGAAAAGGGAACTCGGATGCATAAGCGACGCATTTCCAAAGAGAAGGAGACCTTGAAGAAATTCTATAAGAACACACCATATAACTAATTCAACTAATATTTCTCCTGTCAGTTAAATTGTTTATTCTGCCAGAATTTATTGAGCAATTTGTGAAAAAATAAGTTGGCAAAAACAATTTGGTAATTTCTCGCTTTTTACTTGTAACATTTTATACGAGAAACAAAGTTCTGAAACGAGTCGATGCCTGCATGTATTTTTGGACCTAACCTTTTTTAGACAGAAACAGCAAAAGTGCAGCCAAGTGGCACACTTAATCCAGAGACTTTCCTTACAGTGCAAAGTTTATTAAGTTTTCGATGTGTTTCCGGGAAACTTTCTCTTGACAATGACTGAAAGTTCTTAATACATGTTAAGTCTTTGCCATAAAGTTTCCTTTTCGTGCGGAATGCCTTTCAAATGTTTTTCTGTTGCTCACGGTGTACGCTGCGTATGCGTGATTTCCATGAAGATGTGCCCAAGTGAAAGCTTTAAGGTTATTAGGGAGGCGAAGTGCACATAAGAAGCGTTTTGTGCTGCAATAATGCGCGAGATGAGCTAGTTCGGCCTCAGGAGATGTGATAGCTTTGCTCACATTGACTTCAAAAAATGATTTGCCATTCATATGTTGGTGGTTCAGTCTGTAAAATGGTTTGGATTCGTTTCTTTACACAGCTTTTACCGAATGGATGTTGTCCATTATGTGTGGCCTCTTCCAATTTCTCTTTTTGCGGGCTGCGAGCTAGACATCAGAAGTAATTAGAGTGAAGGAGCTCGAAAGGAAGAAAAGGGTTGACCAAGGCTCAACGTTTTTTAGCCGGAAAGTCCTTGTGGGGAGGTTCATTAAATTGCAGCCGTAAATGAGTGAGCAGCAATCGATCAATGGGCGTGTGTGTGTGTGTCCGTATTGTTCAGGGGCACAGTGGAACAGTCGGTAACCCACATAAAATGAAGGACTCCCTCCGCCTGCCTACCGCCGACCGCCTTCTGCCTCTTGATTCTTTTGTGCACCACACCAACTCTTATCAGCAGCATTCATTGTCAATGCTTTCCGCAAACTTTTCTCATTAGACAGCGCAAACAAAATGGCTGCGTCTGCGGTTTATCCTTCTGGCTGTCGCAGCACCCCACATGACCCTCCCACCGCACTCTATCACATCCCATGCACCGCTTGCTGATGTGTACGCTTTTGGCTTTTGTTTAACATTCGCTCGCAAAATGGTGTCATAAAGGCCACAAACTGCAAGCAAACATTCGGAGCGACCCACAGCTGGTACGCGAAACGATGCCAGATGAGAGGAAGGAGATGATGGCAGATGAAAGCAGTGCATAATGAAATGAAACAAAGCAAAATTAATCGTTGTCAGCATGGCATGCATGTGCGTGACCAATTAGGTCCCTGAATTAGGAACCCCCTTATCCTTGACGTGTTCATTATTAGCCAAAGAAAAGCTCATCAGACTTCCGTTTTGCTGTTTCGCAGTAAAGTTGAGTAAGATTTAATTTCGGTTTAATAGACATAGACAGTGGTGTACATTGATCCATATATATATATATATATATATTATCATTTCCATATTAATATCCAGATGCACGGTTCCTCGGGAGATGCTCGGCTATCGACTTCTAGTGGACACTACGACTACACTACACAACGTAGACATAAGTTTCTTAGTTTAACAAAGTTTCACTTGTGACGTGCATAGAAATATATCTGTGTGTGTGTGTGTGTGTGTGTAGAAATATCAATTTTTCGTGTTGAGATTTTGGTTTCCTTAGCTCTGGGTTTTTCGTTCCAGGCCAGAACCTCTGATTGTCAGAAAGTTATTGAAGTTATCCAAGGGGAGGTGCCGAATGCACATTCTGCCATCATACATACATTCATATGGATACTCTGTTCGGGCACTCCTCTGGTTGTGTACTTATTAGCTTATTATAGACATATTCTGATTATTGCATTAGTGCGCTTCCTCGCTCGTGCGAATTTGGTTTTCCTTTTAAGCATAGTCACGCTTTTATCCCCTCAGAGAGTTTGTATTTGCATTTCTCGGCTAAAGAGATTCTACGCTATTCCTACATACATTTGTTAGTTACTATTATATTTAGGTGAGTGGGAATGTGTGCTGGAACAATTAGGTAGCTCCGCAGTGTAAGTACTAGTACATAAAACACTCTACAACAATAAAATGCCCAAATTGGCTCACTTAATGCTATAATTCCTACAAAGTCTGAGACGGTGGTTTATCTGATGGTTTAATATTTCATCTACACACAAATGGAGGTGGGGGTGGCGGGGTATTGAGGGATGGCATTCCGCAGCCAAAGCTCGACGCAACGGAAGATGGCGGTTAATTGTCTCGCTACGTTACGTTAACAGTTACGGTTACGGTTACGGTTACGGTTACGCACTTACTCGTAAGTATTGCTTGCGATTCTGGAAATAAATGTATCTTAAGTGCTAAGGTGTCGTAATTGCAGCCGTTTCAGGCCTTATCCTTTGTGGTATCCTCCTCCTCCTGCAGCGAAGTGATCTGAATAGAGGGACAACAACAAGAGCGGAGTTTTGTTAGATGTTGGTTAGATGATCGCTGTCGTCTCCATTATTTACTCTAGTGACATGCCTAACACTGAAAGGGTTCTACGTTTGGCTATGTTCAACTCTAGTGAAAAATGTCAAATATATATTACGAGTAATTTCACAAGACATTGAGGAAGTTCAGCTGGAACCACTTCTACTTTCCTGGTTCCAGGTGCAACTATTGGCAAAAAAAAAGGAGTAGGTGGGTAAGCTCTAGCTGCCAAAGGAGTCTGGTACTAGCACATAATATTTGTGCCTCTTTAGCTGGTTGGTTGTCTACTTACTTGATTGGATCCAGCTGGAGGTGCAGTCTGCTTAGTGCAAATCAACTCTTGTGTCATTATTTGGTTAATATTATTGTTATAACGCTATTAAGGTTCTCTATATGTGGTTTCGCTACGATTATTTCTTGCATGTGGAATTCTCAAAAGTGGTTCACCATTTTCGTGAGGTATAGTAGTTATGTTCGAGAGTTATGTGGTTTGCACTACAATATTTATCTGCTATGCACGTGTAGTTACTTTACTTAGACAATGGCTTTCCCCTAAAAGAAATCGTCGAAGTCGTCTAAAAACAGAAAACAAAATCACAAAATATTCTTCACTTGCCGAATCGGGTTCGTCAATTTGGAAGCTGTTGTGGGTTCCAAGTGGGGCGGGAGGTGCTCTAAGTTTTGAATTATTATTATTCGGTTCGGTTCGGTTCGGTTCGGTTAACGTAGGTCCTGCATCTATGTGTATATCTATTTCTAGGTGTGCGTTCTCCTTGCAAACATTCCGTGAGTAAACAAAATGTTCTATATAGTTGTTTTAGTTTTTTGTAATATTTATCGACGTAGTGTGTCGGGTTGTTGGGCTGGCTGTTGGCTTGGTTGGTTGAGTTGGTGCCGTTTGATGCTCTGCCATGGCGGACTGTGGTCACAGTTAGTTGTCTTGTCTATGGGGGCAGTGAGCTGCGGGAACTGGTTTTCGAACTGTGGGCGTTGCCTGGGCGTTCGTTGGTGGTGTTTCGTTGTTGGAGTTGTGGTTTGGTCGGGGGGTTTTTGGAATGGAAAATGGGAACTTCATTTTCATTTGCGTTAAAAGCGGAACCTTGTCCAAACAACTATGTGTCTGGCAACTTGACAACAACTTTAATTCAACGAGTATTCAAATACAAGTGAATACATGATACGTGATTATATATATATGTATATATATAATATATAGAATAGAGAGATATATACACATCGAGAGAGCGGAGAACGGTATGATTCGAGACGATAGGGAGGTAGTAAAAATATATATTCGAGTATTTGTATGGAACGAGTACGAATATTAACAAATCAAGTAACAATTCACATTCAGATGTTCAAGTATGTATACTACATATGAATATGTATGTACGAATATTATTGTACAAAAAGACAGTGAGAGAGAGAGAGAGAGAGAGGTTCAAGTTCCGTTTTGGCTGGGATAGTACTGACTTCGTTCTGGAGTGTGGAGGGAGCAAAACATGCCTGAGGGGAATTGAATTTATGAACTAAAAGTAGAGCTTGGAGAATGCATTTTCAGCTGCTTACCTCATTGGCCTGGGAATGAGCCTGAGCTGAGAGAACTACCATGATGGATTTTAATTCGCTTAAGTCAGGGCGATTCAATTCATCCTGATCCATTACCCATTACCCATTACCCAGACAGGAATGCGCTGGCTTTTACCTTGGCTATCGAGTTAATCGGGCTGCAGTTTCATTGATTGGAATTTCATGCCACGCCAACTGGGAAATGAGCACGCCCAGTGGTGAGCTCGGGCCGGATTGGGGGAAAGAACGAGCATTATTATTATTATCCATGATGACGGCAGTCGAATACACATTTCGTTTGGCTTTTCACGAGGATAATCTAATTATCAACTTTTCCACACTCTACCGATAATGGACAAGCAAAAGGACATCAAATACATCAATGCACATGGTATCCTTGAGCAGTAAATAATACAATATACCTTGGAAAGTGGCTTATCAATTTCCACTTTTCAAAATATAATTGCTGCAAGTTCGACTGTTAATCGATTCATAAGAACTAAGGGGCTTTGTGGTGTGATGCTTTATTCCCTACTGACCACTGGACTTGTTATTTCCCTATGAATTCGATGAACTGGTTGAAGCAAATCCTTCCAGACTGTACCTGGTAATTGCTGTGTTCCCCGGACTACCTCCATCCAGAAACTAATGGAGTACCTAAGGTGTAGCACATCTTCAATGATGTCTCATCGACTGAAGAAGATACATTTGTGTGGTCTAAAAGCACTCACCTGGCTGTTCTGTGGGTCTGTTGCTCTTTGTGGCAATGATTGTTGGGAGTAATAGATGAACGAGCACGCAAAATAAAACCAAATCAATTGTGAAAACTTTATTCAAATAAATAGGTGCAACTTGACTAGTCGACAGCATCTACGCATGGCCAGAACTACATACATAAATACGCATAAAGAGTTGAATAAAGTGCAGGAGGCAAAAAACAAAAGTCGTGTGGTTTGGTGTGGTGTGGTGCAGCGTATCAATTGCTAGAGTGTGGTTGTGTGGCTGTGGAGAAGAGTTCGTCGGGTGGTGGGTGTGGCTAATGCTGGTACGAGTATCATTGAACAACACACTCGTTGCATGTGGCTGTTGGCTCTTGGGAGTTCGAATGGCAACTGGAATTGGCCTTGGAGTCGCGATGGGGAACCCTCCGTTCGGACGGGGATTTGTGGCGCAGTAGGTGCCAGCGGCGGTGAAAGTAGCCCCCATATGAGGTGGACGACTTCTTGGCCCTCGAGGAGCCCTTGAGGTCGTCCGCATCGATGTGACCGAATGAGGCGCGACTGTACTGCGGGTGCAGGACCAGATCGGTGCGCAGGCGCTGCACATTGCGACTGTCACAGTTCTCCACCACGATGATGGGCGTGGGACGGACAGGAGCCGGCGGGTTCAGGCGGGTGTTTGGCTGGACGGATATGCAGTTCCTCTGGCGCTGCCCTCGTATCAGGTGAGACTTCAGGCTGGGCCAGTGGAAGAACTGGCGCAGCGTGACCAGCCGAGGCGAGTCTGCCGGCGACGGGGCCGTGTGCAGCAGATCTCTCACCAGGTCGGGCGCCACACGGTGCAAGGTCATACTACTACTTTCGGGGTTCGGGTTCTGTTCAGAGGTGGGTTCTGTCCGCGTTCTCGTCGCGTTCAGCTGGTGGCTGCTGTGGGTCTGTGGGGGGGTGCTCACGTAGAACTTCGTTCTAGGCACTCGCAGACTGTTTGTCTTCCATGCATCGTGCAGGGAGCGGATACCAGGCAAGCGTGCAAGGAGGTGGATGTGGTCGTAGGAGGCTGACAACATACCTGCGCGCTCGTCCTGGTACTCATCGTCGTCCGACGACTCGAGTCGGTCCTCCACCAGCGAAGTCTGCCTCGACAGACCCTGGTGCATGGTGTGGGTTGCAGTTTTAAGTTTTCAAATTTAAGTTTTCAGATTGATGTGTAAGCAAACAGAGACGAGATAAGCAAAATTAAAAGAAAGAAAAGAAAGGAAAAGGAAGAGAAAAACCAAAAACCAAATCGTGAGCGCCATCTACTGCCATGGAAACAAGTACAAAAGCGAACTGTGGCTAAGATCGGACCACCACCACCAGACCATGGGACCATGGTTATGGCCCTGTGCTGGTTGGGTTGACTTACCGCATTGTGGCGTCGACGGGGCGGAGACCGCTTGTTCCATAGCGCCTCCAGCTGGTCGAAGTGCTGTGACTGGGCCAGAGCCGCCTGCTCGGGACCGAGGTTGGCCTGGGAGGCCCCCGTCTTGTTCTCGGCGATCTTTGAGATCTCCTCCATGCTGGCAGAGACGCTGAAGCGGCGCTTCAGTCGCTCATCCACCTGGGCCATCATGACCGATGATGTCAGGTGGCCATACTTCTTCTGCCAGGTGTACGTGTCCAGGGACACTTCCTTCTTTAGCAGTCGCTTCATCTGGCGCTTCGGGCCCTGCGGTCGGAGATCTGAAAGGGATTGGGAATGCGATTCAAGTTCAAGAGCCCGATGAATGGGAGAGACGGAGGAGGCAGACCATCCACATCCTTGGTGGGTCCCGAGTACGTGGGCAGCTTCACATACTGCGCAGGCGTGTTGTGCAGACAGATGACCGGCAGATTGTAGCTATCCACCAACTGTACCAGGACCCGCGACACCTCCAGGCTGATGTCGAAGTGGGTGAAGGGCACGTGCATCTGCAGAGAGGTCAGGGCCAGGCCGCGCTTCGTCTCCCACACGATCAAGGTCTTGTCATCGCTGCCCGACACAGCCGTCGAACCTGAAAACGGGAAGAGGATGGATTAGAGGGATTGTATGGAGAGGAGCTGCCTGCTGCGGACTCACCATCTGCCGACACCTTCACTCCTATGACAGGACCCAAGTGTCCGGCCAGGGTGTGAACCTCCTCGCCTGTGAGCAGGTCCCACAGGATGAGGTTGGTGTCCTTGGAGCCGGACAGGACCTGCGTCTTGTTGGTCACAGAGACGGCCACACAGGTCACGGCATCGCTGTGGCCGACCAGCACCTGGCTGAGCTTGCCGCCCGTGGACTGCCACACCTTGAGCGACATGTCGCGGGAGCCCGTGATGATGTGCATGCTGTCGGCGCTGATCTCGAAACAGGTGATCTCGTCCGAGTGCGAGACCGAGTACTTCTCGTCCTCCTGGGTGAGCGACCAGATCTTGAGGGTGTTGTCCCCGTTGCTGGAGGCGGCGAAGCGCATGTTGTTGGTCACCACCAGGCTCTTGTACGGTCCCTGGATGGTCTGCAGCAGGTTGCCCGAGTCGGCCATCCATACGAGCAGTAGCGAGTCCCGGTCCGTGGAGATGACTCGCAGCGAGTCCATCAGCACCACCACCTTCACCACTGGCGCCGCATGGCCCTTGAACGTGTTGATGGTCTCGGTCGCCGCCAGGTTCCAGACCTGCACCAGCCGATCCTCGGAGCCCGTGGTGAGGAACTCCCCGTTGGGCGCGAACTTCAGGCAGTTGACGACGCCAGCGTGCCCCTCCAGAGTGCACTGGTACTCTGGCGTGTTGATGCGCATCAGGTGCACGCTGCGGCCCGAGGCGATGGCCATCTGCTGCGAGTCCCGGGAGAGATCGAAGCACGTGATCGGTGGCAGGGTCGTCGAGGGGGAGCGCTGAGCCTGGGCATGCCGTTTCAGACTGCGTTTGCGGCGCGGATTGCGCGAGTACGGGTTCACGTAGAGCTCCTCGTTGCGGAAGGAGTAGAAGGTGATCTTGTTGCCGCCCACCGTGATAAGGAAATCGTCATTCTCCATGGCATAGACGGCGGTCACAGGCCCCGGGTTGGGTGGCATTGAGCGCACCAGCTTGCCCGAGTGCATGTCGTAGATCAGGGCTCGTGTATCGTCGCATCCCACCACGCAGCGCTGGCTATCCTTGCCAATGGAAATGGTCCGGACCTGCAAGGTAGGGTAGTGCCTGATAGTTGAAGGATCACTTTCCGCTTGGCATTGATCCACTGAGACTCACCTTTGACTTGTGGCCCTTGAGGGTGTGCAGCTCCTTACCCGTGGCCAGAGTGCGCACATAGAGAGCATTGTCCTCGCAAAGGGCCAGGAGGAAGACCTGCGGGCGAGAGGGACAAGCACGTTAATGGCAGCTCGATTAATGCCGAGGATTCCATCACAACTCAATGCGTTTCGAGAATTATATTTCGGGCCCCAGACGAGGCATTCATCGGGGAACCTACTGAATAACCCAGTAGAAAGGAATATGATGAATTGGATTGCAATTGAGTTTCTGACATCTGCAGGTGGATTGAAGGGTAGGCATTCCCAGATGTAAGCGGTTGGGTCAAGGCAATCCTCAGTGGATGCAAGGCAAAGTGCGAGAAAGTTGATTTACATATTCAGATTGCCGTTAGCTGGCCTTACGAAAGGAGATAATATCTTTGTTACCGTAAAACCATTTCTTTCTCCTGCTGATGGGCAATTCTCAATGTGTGGAATTTAATTATGGATTGCAGACCGCAAGGATCAGAAGCGGAATGCCGACAGGATTTCTAAGGAGGCAGTCCATTGGTGATTGAATCGTCTCATGTCTCGCCCTCTTGGAGGCTATACTTTTATTTTGGCTGGTGTTGGCTTTATCTGTCGCTTCCAAGGGCAAAGGGTGATGGCCGCTCCAGTCCTAGTCCCAGCCCCTGTCCCAGCCCCAGGACACCTTGATTTACAGCTGGTTTCCTGTTCTCTGCCTTCTGTGGATTTATTGGATAAATGGAAGCGCGAATGGGAGACAGTTTTGGCAGAAGGCAGTAGACTGCGATGGAAATGGGAGCACGCATCAATCGTCACGCGAGAGGAAAGGGGGACGGACGACACATTCGAGTAGTTGCCATTGACAAAAGACGACGACAAAACGTGACACAATGGTTCGTCCGTCCGCCGGATACACCATTGTGTTGCCCGAACCAATACAGCCCCAGTATCGTACAGTATCTTGATGTTGTTGTTCTGTGTGCCAAATTGCCGCTAAGTATGCAATACTTATTGATGGAGGCAGGAACACGCACTCCCTCCCCTCACCATTGCCCTTACCATCACCCTTACCACTGCCAGGCGGTAGCTTCTGGTCTTCTGGTTTTGTGGAGCTGATTGACAACAAAGGATCTGGCGCGTAATGCGTCCCCCGAATTCGCTTGTTAGAATCCTGTGTTGTCTGTTGTCTCTTGTCAAGCAGCCCGCTCCCCCCATGCTTAATCTGGCCACAGCAAGCAACCAGCGTCGCTCTGCTTTATCTTCAATTACCAAGCGAATCTCGTACCCTTACATTTCACATTTCACATCCCACATTTTGCTTTTTATACCCGGTACTCGAAGAGAAAATAGGCTATATTTCATTTGTGCGAATAACGGTTGTATATAGAGTATATAGAGTATATATATATATTTTTGATCAGCATCAATAGCCGATTCGATTGAGCCATGTCTGTATGTCCGTCTGACCGTCTTGTTTGTCGGCTAGTTCTCAGAGACTATAAGAGCTGGAGCCACCAAATTTTGGCCCCAGACTGCTGTATGCTCACACTGTTACAAGTGTATTTCAAACATGAGCCCCGCCCCCTTCCGTAGGGAATGACCATATCTATCAGATCACCAAATTGGGTGATCCGATTGGATCATTATTATAGCCACAATTAAGAAATTAATTTGCAGTGGCTAAACCCACCCTGTCCAGCAGATTTTGTTGTTGTTTTCACATTCTCTCATTCACTATCTGCTTCGTGTAGTCAGCGGTCTCTGCCTCTGACTCTGCCTCTGCCGCGAGTCTGCAGTGTGTCTAGGGTCTAGGGGAGGGGGCGAGCTTAAGGAGCGTGTTGGTGTGAGAAGTGTTGTAGATGTAGATAACAGATGAGGAAAAAATGTTAAATTTGACAAATAACCGCTAAGGTACAGATGTAGTACTGAGTACCGGGTATAAAAGTTGTGACGCGTAAGAAGCGTCTCACACGTCCCTTCTCGTCTTTAAATTGTGCACATGGACAGGAACTCCCCCACATGTTTTCCCACAGTTCGAAGCCGGAAATGATATTTTTCTTCATTTCTATTGACAGCCCCCCTCACCATCACCCACCTTCTGCTTAAGATGAGCTTTTCGCTAATGCTTTACTTGGAAAACTTTTCGCTCAAGTGGAACGTGCTTTAAGCTGCTCATCGCTGCTGGTTCCTCGTCTTATTATACCCGGTACTCGAAGAGTAAATAGGGTATATTGTATTTTTGCACAAAATTAATGTATGAAACACACAGAAGGAATCGTTTCGGACCCCATAAAGTGTATATATTCTTGATCAGCATCAATGGCCGAGTCGATTGAGCCATGTCTGTCTGTCCGTCCGTCTGTCTGTCTGTACGTCTGTCCGCCCGTCTTGTTAATCGCCTGGATCTCAGAGACTATAAAATCTAGAGCCACCATATATATACTCACACTGTTACAAGTGTATTTCAAAAATGAGCCACGCCCCCTTCCGTAGGAAATGACCATATCTATCAGATCACCAAATTGGGTGATCCGATTGGATCATTATTATATCCAGAATGAAGAAATTAATTTGCAGTGGCTAAACCCACCCCGTCTGTTTTTTACACATTCTCTCATTCACACTCAGCTTTGCTCAGTGTGTGGTCTCTGCCTCTGCCATGACTCTGCAGTGTGTGGCTCTAGGGGAGGGGGGCGAGCTAGAGGAGCGGGTTGGCGTGTGGTGTGTTGTTGATGTAGACGACAGATGAAGAAAAAATGTTAAATTTGGCAAAAAACCGCTAAGGCACAGATGTAGAACTAAGTGCCAGGCATAAAAGTTGTGACGCGTAAAAAGCGTCTCACACGTCCCTTCTCGTAAACCTGTGTCCTGGTGAAGAGTATTTCTATTTAACTTCAAAGTAGTCCCCTCCTCACAGTAAAACCAGTTGTCGGCAAGGCCTCACTGCTCGAAACCATGAGTTGAGGTCATTCCTTATTAGCCGCAAACTGAATAATTATAAGTCTACTCTGATACTCATTATCAGGGAAATGATTATAATCACTGATCACTCACCGAGTTCCATGAGATGTCGATGCGCAGGACAGGAGTCATCATTTGCATGGTGTTCAGCAGGGCGAAGTTCTCAAGGTTCCACACGCAGATGGTTCGATCGTGACTGGCCGAGATCAGGACATCGCACGCTCCGGCCACGAGGATCCCGCTTACCGTTCCGCGGTGGTGGCTGATGCGGTGTTTCTGAATAAAATGGAAAATGAGGACATACTTAGCAATTGGGCACTTGGGACTGGGTCACTGCAATGCAATTTTTTTTATGGTTTACTAACGAATATTCTCTTTAAATATTAATCAAGATTCTCAGCAGGAGGAATTGATTTTCTGTGCGTGACACATGCCACATATCCCTTCTGTTCTGCCTGTTCCCGTCTCTGCTCCTTTGTGTCGCATTTTGTATGCATTAAGTTAATTATCACCTGGCACGCGATGGTGTTCTATGGGGTAAGGCAGCGAGCGTGTCCGTACACGGAGGAACTACAGAAAATGCCAAAAGTTTGATAAATTAACCCAAACTTTAAAAAACTGCGGCGACATAGAAGGATGTGTCAGCATGACACTGCGTACACGTAATATTTTAATTAATTCAATAAGCGCCCGTAATTACATGCGAGTGCATGTGTATGTGTATGTGTGTGTGCTAGGTGCCTGCCTGCCTCCACAGACGCTATGCCAGCTCTTGATGGCCAATTACGTGCCTGTGCGGGAGCACCAAGTCAGCGAAATTGACTTTAAAAGATGCCCGGAGCCAACCAAGTGGCAATAAATCCAATTTCTACGAGTATGTGTGTCAACAGGACACCGGCACAGAGAAACACCGGAACACCGGAACACCGAAGCAAGGCCGGAGAAAGGAGAACAAGGACACATCCACACACATCCTCGCACTTGGTATGCAAACATGGGGCATTGTGCGTAATCACAGTTTAATGCGTGCCTCTCGCCTCTGAAATATCAACTTAGTATGACTGAGCATGTGGGGTCTGCACCGTATAACTAGGACAGGGGTAAGCTCCTGCCACGCCTCATTTGCCGCCCGGTACGCGGAACAGCCGCAAGTGCGTGGCGTGGCCACCGCTCAAACTCATGTTCAACAAGCAGTGCACACATGTCGCCCAGAATCTACCCACTCTCTGCCGAGCCTTTTGTATGACCTTGTCTTGTGCCTGCTGCGGGGGGTAAGCGCCCATAGTCGCTTGGGGGATGAGAGGTCACATTTCGCATATTTGAACCCCTGTGCCGGCAGCTGCCGAAGCAGTTCCCGAGGTCCGCGTACAGAGAAATTATGCAAATGCATTTGGTCTGTTTGATTTGGTTTGCGGTGCGGTTCGCTTCGGTTTCGCAATTAGCTTTTGTATGGGTGGGCATTTTCCGTTTCATTTCTCGTTTCCATTAGCATTCCAACCAAAGGGAACTAAAATATAATCAGCCAAAAGGGAAGCTCCATTTGGTCTTCGATTTAACGCGGCTCTCTTCTTTCCTATCTAAATTGAAATCAATTAAAGGCTATGCCATAATATTTTCTAATAGCTAACCAAGAGAGTAATGCTGACAGTTTGACGGTCGAAGACCCAGCAATATTAACTATCAACTTAAGGTACGATGCCTGCACGTTTCTATGCAGAGTTGTGTGAAACCATTAGATATAGACAACCTGGTTTCGTTCAGCAATTGCTTACAAATACAGAGAATTGTTCCAATAGAAACATACAGATAAATGGGAATGACAGCCAAAACTCGACGCGTCTGACTTACCCACCGCCGCTACGTACATTCTTTCAATCCACTTGGATTTACTATTTTAATTAACTAATCCAGTTGTACACACAGTGGCATGCCACTTGTTACTGCTATTACTACTACTACTAGTCCCCATTCAATGGACGTGGCAGACACGACCCAGAGAGAAAGTGTGTGGTGTTGGGTGCTCACCAGTTTGCCGCTGGCCAGGTCTGTGATGGCGATTGTCGCATCCTCGCTGCTGCTGATGATCAGCGTATTATTGACCCCGGCTGCCACTCCCGTTATGGGGGCGGTGTGCGCGCTGAAACGAAAAGTCGAAAAGGGAGGAGGAGGATGGCGGAGGGCAGTTGGATAAATTGTGCCTGCAGAGATTTACAAATTACCCTGAGGGTGGGTGCCAGGGTAGTGGAGCACTCACTTGATGTGCGCCCGACGGTCGCGCTGCGAGACGTGCCAGACGAGCACGCTGGTGTCCTCGGAGCCGGTGAGCAGGAGCTCCGGCTCTGTAGTGGGGGCCACCAGCAGGCACGTGACTGCCGCAGTGTGTCCTGGGAGGGGGGGTGGAGGGGGTGGGGCGTTATCGCAAATGGAGTCGCATGATTAGCTCGCCTAATGGCAGGACATTACGCGGAACAAGACACGGCGCGACTCACCCTTGAAGATGTGCTCCAGCGAGTTGCTCATGATGTGCCACTGCTGCACCTCGCCCGAACTGGTGGCCAGGATTAGGTGCTGCTTCGAGGGTGCCAGACAGACGGCTCGTATGACGCCCGTACCCGACACCGTCATGGTGCGAATCTGCGACGGCAGCGGTGCTGGCAGCCATCCCGTGAGGGGTACCAGCAACGGCACGGCGTATCCGTCGCACCAGGCCGTGGCCGATCGCACCGTCATGCTGAGCAGCGAGTTGTCGTCGTCATCGTGCTCGCTGATCGGACGCAGCCACGAGATCAGCTGAGAGCCCAGCTGCATGGGGTCGCGGGTTAGTACGTCGCTGGACTTGCGTATCGTGTAGTAGATCAGCTCGATGTCCCTATCCAGGATAAAGCATCGCACGTGCTCGATCAGGCAGCGCAGATAGCTGATCGAGACCGTTTGAACCTAGATTGCAGTTGGGGAAGACAGAAAAGTAAGTCTATAAAATTTATTACAGCATAAAGCAGATTGAATCAATACGACAAATATTTAATAGCGAATGAGTTCTCATTGAAACTTACTTAGATACTCTGACACTTAAACAAACATTACTCTGTAGGGCAGTATTTTATCTTCAAAGGCAATAATCAAGGTATACCATAAGGGAACATAACGATGCAGGAATTTCATTAAATATCTAACTACATCTCTGAAGTCCTGTAGGGACAATTACATTCAAAGTTTATGCAACTCTTATCGAGCCTCTACTCTCTCTTATTGCAGCTCGTTAAATTTCATTAAATTTCTGCGTTGCTTGACGCTACTTATTACATTTCTCTCGTGCTTTTCCACCCTCTTTACGCCATGATCGGGTATTCAAGGCCATATATTGAGTATAAAGAATTCTTAGCAAGCTACTGTCAAGGGTGCCCTCAACTATTCGAACCTTCAAGTCTTCTTACGGTTTTTCATATACATACATATGTATGTACGTACAGTCGCGAGTATGCATGGATTCTGCGTGCTGCCGAGACTGTTATTAGTTCTCATTAATTACGGCAAACTGGTTCATTCTTTGTATACCCGGTACTCTAAGAGTAAGTAGGGTATATTGTATTTGTGCTCGAAAAACGGAACACACACAAATAAGCGTTTACGTCTCTATAAGCAATGATACGAGTCGATATTGCTATGTCTGTTAAGATTTGCATCGAGACTTATGTTTGCTCACACTGTTACAAGTGCACAAACGGCGAAAATCCCTCAGATCCACAATTTTGAACGAAAGGGACGTGTGGGACGCTTCTTACGCGTCACAACTTTTATACCCGGTCCTCAGTACTACTTCTGCACCTTAGCGGTTATTTGTCAAATTTTACATTTTTTCTTCTTCTTTCATCTACATTTACAACACTACTCACGCCAACACGCTCCTTTAGCTCGCCACCCTCACGGCAGAGACGCGGCAGAGGCAGAGGCAGAGACGTGTCTGCGCGAAGCAGAGTGTGAATGAGAGAATGTGCAAACAAAAAAATATATGCGGGACGGGATGGGTTTAGCCACTGCAAATTAATTTTTTCACTGTGCCCATAATAATGATCCAATCGGATCCCAATTTGGTCTGGTCCCATTCTGATAGATATGGTCATTCCCTACAAAATGGCGTTTTTAGTTTTCCTTTGTCTTCAAAATTGTAGATTTGGGATGTTTTCGCCCTTTTGCGGGGGCGGAAGGGGCGGGCTAATTATTGCAATACACTGGTTTCAGTGTGAGCATACAGCAGTCTGGATGCAAAATTTGGTGGCTCTACCTCTTATAGACTCTGAGAACTAGCCGACAAACAAGACGGACAGACGGACGGACGGACAGACGGTCAGACAGGCATGCCTCTATCGACTCGTTTATTGATGCTGATCAAGAATATATATATACTCTATGGGGTCGGAAACGTTTCCTTCTGTGCGTTACATACAACCGTTATTCGAACAAATACAATATACCCTATTTACTCTTCGAGTACCTTCAGAAGCTTCATTTATAGATGTTCTTGTGGCTAAAACGGCTGTATCATCAGCATATGTTGCAACAGTGCAGTTGTTTGTAACTGGCATGTCGGCCGTATATAGGGTGTAGAGAATTGGTCCCAATACGCTTCCTTGTGGGACGCCTGAGTTGATGAGAAGTAGTGATGAACTATCGGTTTTCTGCTGCACGTAAAAGCATCTTTTAGCCAGATATGATTTCATTAATAAATAGTACGGAGCAGGTAGCCATTTCTTTATCTTGTACAACAAACCTTTGTGCCAGACTCGATCGAACGCTTGTTGAACATCAAGAAATGCAGCAGTGCAGTATTTTTTGTTTTCAAATGCCGAAACTATATCATTAATAACCCTGTGACATTGCTCAGGGGTCCCATGACCCCTCCTGAATCCGAATTGGTATTCAGGAATGATGGAAAGTTCGTCTAAAATTGGTAACATTCTCTTCAATAGTATTTTTTCAAACACTTTCGAGAAAATTGTCAACAGACTAATGGGACGGTATGATGTCAATTCCGTTTCTATTTTGTTTGGTTTTAGGATCATAACGATCTCTGCACATTTCCATTGACTTGGAAAGTGGTCTAGTCTGAGAATCGCGTTATATATAAGAGTGAGAAACCGAATGCATTTTGGTGGTAAACTTTTTAGGGTGATACCGTCTATTTTATCAGGGCCTGGTGCTTTTTTATTGTTCAAGCATTTGATTTCTGTCACAACTTCTTCATATTTAATGCTTTTAATAGGCAAGCTCATTTGGCAGGGTGACTCAAGGAATTTTTCTACTTCAGTCTCTGTTGNTGTAGAGAATTGGTCCCAATACGCTTCCTTGTGGGACGCCTGAGTTGATGAGAAGTAGTGATGAACTATCGGTTTTCTGCTGCACGTAAAAGCATCTTCTAGCCAGATATGATTTGATTAATAAATAGTACGGAGCAGGTAGCCATTTCTTTATCTTGTACAACAAACCTTTGTGCCAGACTCGATCGAACGCTTGTTGAACATCAAGAAATGCAGCAGTGCAGTATTTTTTGTTTTCAAATGCCGAAACTATATCATTAATAACCCTGTGACATTGCTCAGGGGTCCCATGACCCCTCCTGAATCCGAATTGGTATTCAGGAATGATGGAAAGTTCGTCTAAAATTGGTAACATTCTCTTCAATAGTATTTTTTCAAACACTTTCGAGAAAATTGTCAACAGACTAATGGGACGGTATGATGTCAATTCCGTTTCTATTTTGTTTGGTTTTAGGATCATAACGATCTCTGCACATTTCCATTGACTTGGAAAGTGGTCTAGTCTGAGAATCGCGTTATATATAAGAGTGAGAAACCGAATGCATTTTGGTGGTAAACTTTTTAGGGTGATACCGTCTATTTTATCAGGGCCTGGTGCTTTTTTATTGTTCAAGCATTTGATTTCTGTCACAACTTCTTCATATTTAATGCTTTTAATAGGCAAGCTCATTTGGCAGGGTGACTCAAGGAATTTTTCTACTTCAGTCTCTGTTGTATAATTATTTATATCGTTTGGCTGAAACACAGAGTGCAGATGTTGTGCAAATGCTTCCGCTTGTTCATTATTAGACCTACACCAAGATATTATAAATGATTTTTATTCTTATTTTTAATTTTTTTTTAAGATAACTCTTACTTTTGATTGATATTTGAAAAGTTGAAAATAAGAGTTATTCCGTAACTTTTATTTTAAAAGTTGGCAATAAAAGTAAAATTGATTATCCTTTGAACTGAGTGGTGTGCTCTCATGAATGTATGTATATTTCTTACCCTTAAGAGAATACCTTTCATGTGATACATCGCATGTCCTTCAAGGGCGAAGTTTCCTTGATTTCTCTTATTTTTGATTTTAATTAAAAAAATCATAATTAACTCTTATTTTTTATTTTAAAAGTATAAATTAAAAATAACTTTTATTTCTGATTTATATTGAAAAAGTTAAAAAATAAGTGTTACTCGTAGCTAAAAATAATTCTCAGATTGCAATTTTTACTTTAAAAGTTATAACAGTTACGGTCTCTGGAATAAATTAATATGCAGTGGCTTCCCCCCACCCTTCCGGAAGCTGTGCTTATGCTTTTTTATCGTTGTCACTATTTCTTGCTCGCACATTCTGCCTCATGCAGTTTGCTGCTCTAGGGAAGGATCTATCAGAGGGGACTGAAGTAAAACGGCGTGTTGGCATGAGAAGTGTTTGTAGATGTAGAAAAAAATGTAAAATGAAAAATTCGAAAAAAAAGAAGGTATGTATGTATGTATGAATCACACTAAAACTACATAAATATGTATGTACAAATACATACATACTGACTGAGTACCGGGTATCAAAGTTGTGACGCGTAAGAAGCGTCTCCCATTCCTACTCGTTTTATTTGCAACTTTGTCTGTTCAGTCATTCGCTCTCAACAGGGCAAAACGTTGACGTTAAAAAAATCATCGTAAATTGCATATTTCAGAGAAGACTGCATGGCAAAAACACTTAAATTCGATTGCCTCACACACACACACACACAAAGAGAGTGGGGGTTGCGAAATTTGGTTGAATAATGAGTTTGTCTGACTGAATAAATGAGTGGCTGCATAAATGAATAAGCCGAAACGTAAAAAAATCTGAAAGAGATAAAAACAAACGACGACGACAAACAACTTGTACACTCTGTACTCAGTCAGTTACATATACATATGTATGTAAGTATGTATATAACCTTATGTGTTTTTCGAAAATTACAATTTACAATTTTTCTACATCTGTCATAAATATACACCACAAATACAATATTCCCTATTACCTCTTCGAGTACCGGGTATACAAAAAATAGAGAAAGAAATCATTTCCAGCCCTGTCTCTGCCTCTGTCCCCCTGTCGGATGCAACGCGTGCAAAAGGGAGCGTGGGAATGGGCTGACAGCAGTTTGATATTTAGTTGGATTATACATTTTCAGCATGTCCCAAATGGTCGCCTGGACCTACATAGCTGTCGGAGTAGACACATTTAAAAAATTACCCGTTCAAATGTTATTATCCATGTTGGCCATTCTGCTATGTATGCTCGTACATGTAGCTACAAATATAGAGTAACCCATTTAAAGTCACTCAAACGCTAATTAACGCTAAGGAACGCTCTTGGGTACACATGTACATTGTATCATATTTTTCGCAAATGGCTCATTCATGCCACACCCAAATCAGGCTTCTCCATTCACTTCTTTGCATAGCAGTCTATCCGACTGTCCGTCTGAATGAGCACCGTCTCTGTTTGGGTCTCTAGCCATATTTGGGGAACATGAAGCTTAATGAAAATTGACAATTTGATTGCCAAATTAGGCAGGCAATTAAGCAGAGCTCTCAGATCTCAGCTCTCAGCTGCCAGAAAAACAGAGTTGATTGCATTTCATTGATTGCTCAAGGAGGGGGCCATGGGAAATGAATACAGCCATCATTTCCCCAGAACTAACTGGGGATTGACGGAAGGAAAGAGAGCCAAGAGCTTACCGCCGCCAGCAGGAAATCAAAGTTGCAGACTGCGATTTGCTTGAAGCGAGTCGTGTCGTCGGAGCGCATCAGGTGGTGCCAGCTCTCCTCCACGTGCCGCATGCTGTAGCTTACGTCGGCGGCTATGGGGTTGTAGAAGGTGGAGGTGTCGTCGTTGTGGTGAGTGGAGGAGGACTTGCGGCCTGCGGAGACGTTGTCCTTCTCGCGCTCCCTGTCCTTGTGGTGCAGATCGCGCTCCCTGAGACTGTCCTTGAGGCTGACCACGGACTTGGTCTCACTCTGCGTGGACTCGTTTTCCAGCGTGCTCTCGTCCTCGTCCTGCGGGAAGAAGAGGTTGGCCAGCTCCATGTGCAGGTTGCGCGTCCTTTGGCCACCCATGTACCTTCGCTTGGCCACCACCGCACAGTAGTTGTGGCGCCACTGCACAAGCACCTTGCCGGACATGATCTTGTCGTGCAGCAGCTGCAGTTTGTCTACAATAAAACCGATGTGATGTCAGAATGCACACACCCGATTCCCCACTACTCACGCATTTCCCTGTGGATCTTCTTGAAGGTGGCGAAGCTAAAGTGTCCGCTCCTGGTGTCGATCAGCGACTCAGGATCATCGGTGGGCATGAGCAGCTCCAGGAGCTCCGTCTCGCTCAGCCCGTACTCGGAGCAGGTGATGTAGGCGGCCAGGCCGCCCACCGCCTGCCTGCCGTAGTGCCGCTCCAGGCCGTCGAACTGCTGCTCCACGTAGAGCACGAAGCTGACTTCGGGCACGCACTGGGGGGGTCGCCGCAGCTCCGTGGCGTACTCGCCCAGGTTGAGGTCGAACTGGTACTCCGCCGACTTGAAGCGGTCCCGCTGCATGGGCGTGAACTTGAGCTGCTCGACGGGGGTGGTGGAGCTGCAGATGATCTGCACGTTCCAGGGCAGCGAGGTGGGCAGCCAGGAGAGGGCGGTCACGATGTCGCAGTCGAGGGGGTTGAGCAGGTGCAGGTCGTCGATGAACAGGAAGAAGACGTCGTTGCTCATGTCCTCGACGCGGCGCAGCAGGTTCTGGAACCAGGTGCTGATGTACAGCGGGTCGAAGGATGCGTCCTTGGGCAAGTACCCCTCCGGGATGTTGAATATAATCGAGATCTGCTGACAGATCACTCGCAACAGCTCCAGGTTGTAGGCCGAGCGCGGCGTGGCCTTGGCAAACCGGATCACGCGATGGACCCTCGTCGAGACGAACCAACTGCCCACCTGCCCGTACAAGGTGCTGATGAGGGCGCTCTTGCCGCTGCCATCCGAGCCGCAGATGAAGTACGGCGCGTGGCGGCTCCCGTTCCTGAAGTTGGCCATCAGATTCTGCCGCAGCTTCTGCGGCACTCGCGACTCAATGAGCGCGGCGCTCTCCACGTGATCGCGCAGGATGCGCAGATGAGTGGCGTGCTCGTGAAAGATTTCCTGCAACCACAAAAACAGAACAGAAACAGATGGACTTCCGTCAAGTAAGAGTAGATTAAAGCAGTACCTAGGGTCTACGCTCAGCTCGTACTTTTCACGGCACTCGTACAGATTGTAATTATTGTGGATTACATGAAAAATTCGTTGTGCGCCCACACATGCACATAATTTAGATTTGCATAGAAATTCATTTTTAAGCTCTTCAGTCGGTGCCGGCATTGGTCTGTCAGTAATTGGTTTTGCCAGCCACGCCACATATGTACATATATCCTGGCAAACACCTCACCTCGCCACACATCCTTCCGTCCAGCACGCCAATTCATCTCAGGCCAGATGCCCTCCACCACCCCCCTTAGAGCTCGTTCATTACTTTCCGCCGAGGCTTATACATACACATGTATATGTCAGGGTATCAGCCGCTTTCGTTTGGGACTGCTGGGCCAGGACCAGACCTCGTCACCACATCATTGTCGTCATCTTCATGAGTCTGAATGTGAGTGGCATTCAGGGTGCTTGCTTGCCTCGTAACTTTGTTTACCTGCACCTCTGTGTGTGTCACCTGCTGAGTGGAATGGCATGGACTGGAGCACTAGACTGCAGCGTGGTGGAGTAGAGTGGCGGGTGGCCACTAACAAGGGCCAGCATCCTTGCCAGGATCAGACTGCGGCTCAGTCATACTCTCTGGTTCAAGCCCAAACCCGACGATTGTAAGCAGCTTTCGCTTGGCAAATCTCATTTGACAGCTTCTGCGAAATGCATTTCTCGAGGGTTGGGCTACTAAATCAATATTGGCAGGAGGAGCTGTCAGAAAAATGCTTCCCCTCTCGTGAACGCTTTAAGGCTTCCACAGTTGCTGCTTAATTAGTTGGCAGCATTTGACTTGTTTTAATTTCATTCCATTCGAGTGCCAAAGGTCTTGCCTCGCCGCACAAGAGTTGCTCACACAATGTGGTGCAGAAGCCGCAGGTGCAGTCGAGGATGATGATGATGTGGAGGGGTATGGGCAGGACAGGGCACACTTTGCATATTTCTTGGTTGCGGCTAAAAATGCCACAAAATTTTGTCAGAGTGGGTGGGATGCAGGATATGCCTTTGCCGCGCTCTTATCCAAGCCAGGACAGAGACTGAGAGCAGTGCATATTGCTGCACCGTTAAGTACAAACAAGGGGACGACCTGGGCGTGGCTACATTGTGCCCAAGTGTAAGTGTGTTAATATGTCAGCAGAGCTGGGCGGGAGCTCCGACCATTCCAAGTCCGCTAATGGCCCAGACTAGAAACCAGTTCCGGTTACGCGTCGTCCTTCGCATGCGACCGAGCTAAAATGTTAAATGCTTTTAACAAAAGCCATCCGAGAGAGTGGGCCAGGCAGGGCGCGACTTATGCAATGAAATGCGACTCATACAGCCCCAGAGTGGAACGGAAAGCGATCCAAGCGGAACTGAAACCTTGAGCCAACCCATTTCTACTGCTCTCTGCTCTCTTTGGGAAACTCAATTGTAATGGCAAAGGCAATGGCAATGGATTTTCATTGCAGGAAATCTCTTACAAACTCAATTTCGACAACTGTCATATGCAAGGATTACACGTAATTTTCCAGCCACCTGCCCACCTTCCATTTGCCCACCTTCCGGCTTCCTTCAAGCACAGCTCTCAAGATTCTTGCTCGCACGTGCAGTGGAATTGAATATTTGCTCGAAATTGCAATTGCCGA
Organism: Drosophila guanche; assembly: GCF_900245975.1. NCBI lineage: Eukaryota > Metazoa > Arthropoda > Insecta > Diptera > Drosophilidae > Drosophila > Drosophila guanche. The sequence continues at coordinate 17,830,556 of NW_022995743.1, read as the reverse complement.
CCATTTTCGACATGTTTCATGTCCGGATTCTCCTGATTCTGATGTCGGAGCCGTGGCAGAAGTGGTGGGCATCCTTAACAAGGTTAGATTTGATATAAAATCTGTTCAGATCCGCAAATATGTAGGGCGCCCCTGCCACTCAGCTGGAAGCCACTTTAGTGCATTCGTCTAGTCCATCAATTTATTTGATTTCAGGTGGTGCAGGATGTGAAAGGGAAATAAACGAAAATAAAAGGTCACTACATGAATCGCAAAGTCCGCCCAACCGAGTTGAAGATCCCTTATGTTTCGGGCTAAAAGCAGCTAAACACAACTATTTGTAAGGGCTTTAAATGTTTACCAGAGAAAACAGATAAAAGTGAAACCAACAAAAACATCTTCTGTGCTTATTGATGCTGAATCGGAATAAGCAAGCCAAAACATTTCGTATTTCCAATAAATTGTTCATTGTGGATACAATGTGGTTACTTCCAAGTCGATCTCTATTGCCACTAGATACAATAGAGGTAGTTCACGGTAAAATACGGTGAAGCACTTGGCGGGTACTTACTCTCGCCTTCCAGCGCCTTCTCGCCTCACTCACCTGAACAGTCTTTTTCCTCCCCTTGATTACATCGGGATCATTGGTGATGTGCGCCTCGATCAGCAGGCGCAGCTTGTCGGTGACTTTGTTCTTAAATTTGCTGAGATAGGATTCGTGGTCTTCATTGTCGGGGTCGATCATTTCGCAGGAGGCACTGCCGGGCACTCTGTTTGGTGGGAAGACAACAATAACCACAATGAGATCGACCCTTCCTCACCCTGTCTGGGAGTTGGGAGTTACACTTACACTAGAGTTGTGTGATTGTCCGTGGAGAGGTTCATGGTGAGCTCGTCCTTGATTTTGCGAAGCCGGTCGCTGGCCTCCACATCCCTCTTGCTGCTCTGTGCAGCCCGCTCCCGAAACACGGCCAAGATCTTCTCGCTGGAGAGCGCTGCGAGAATAGAGCGGGGATTGTGGAGATTGACAGGTGAAGAGATAGAGAAGTGCTCACCCATTGCCTGCTCCACTTCGCGCTCGATCTGCGTGCGCCTCAGCTGTTGCACCCGCTTCAGGAAGTCTGCGGATCGCGCTGATACTCCTGGTCCTTGAACAAAACTCTGCAGGGCCTGCTCCAGCATCCCCTGCAGCTGCTGGGACTCGCTCAGCCAGGCATCCATGGGCAGTACTCTAAAGTGGTATTCAAGGGAAGGTTTTAGCTTTTGCCCAGTGCCTAAGTAAATTTACACACCGATAGTCCTGCTTCAGTTGGCGCTGCTCCTTGGATGCATCCATCTCATACCACCTGGCCAGAAGAGCCTCCTGTTCGGGCGTTGTCTGAGGGTCGGCCAACACTTCCGCATAGATGTCCTCGTCCAGATGCGTGGGCAGCGGCAGGCGGCCGAGGCCATCGCCGATGAGGGCCAGGAAGAAGACGCTCTTCGTGTGGGCATGACAGGTGTCGATCTCGTGCAAGTAGTCCTCGATCAAATAGGGATCTCGCTCCAGTTGGTTGACCCCCAGTGCCCCAGTGCCAAAGTGCATGTCCACGAACTCCAGCTGTGTGAATGCCAGAGAGAAAGTCGCTTGAATCAGCCCAAAAGGCGAGTCTACTGGTCTACGGGATGCTGCACTAACCTCGATTTGACGGTCGTCGTAGAGGCTCTGCAGCTCGGGCCCCACCAGCTCCAGGAGCATGCGGCGCTCCTGGTTGAACTCCTGCTTCAGGCTGGCCACATAGATCTTGATGAGCAGCGGCTTGGGCAGGCGTGTCTGCTTCGTTGTCACCCCCTTCAGTGCATTCAGCACACTCTCGTCGATGGGCGCAGCCATTTGTCTTTCGTTCTATCTTTCCTTTAGTTCAAAAGTCCTATTTCCACTTTTCCGGCCTGTGGTTGTGATTGTTTATGCGTGCGTGCGTGCCTGCCTGTGTGCGTGCCTGTGTGCTTGGCCGGTTTATTTAACTTGGTTGAAATCAAGCAGCATCTTCGCTCACGTCGCGGTTCCACCAGAAACAATTCGAAGCAGCCCGAGGCCTTGCCACTTCAGCTTCTATCTGTGCCCGTATCTATGCCCGCTCTCTGGGCGAATACGAATGGGAGTCCCCGCACCCGCAACCCGACGGGTCGTCGTGGGCATAGCGTGCCAAAAGTTGATCCCTTCGATTCAGCTGCAAATAAAAATTGAAAATTGAAAATTGAAAAGAGCAAAATTTGTATTTATGGTCTTCTGCGGAGGGGAAACTTTTTGAATAACCCCAAACATAAAAAAAAAGAAAAAGACATGAAAAGTTTCGTCCTGCCAATGAGCAAGCGAGGGATATGCACAGACGGCAGGGAGACAGCTTCCTGCATTCGTAGGACCAAGCGGGCAAGTCAGAAAGTGTTAACATTTGACTGGGTTCTCGATTGAAACATTTGGTCCAATCGCTTGGAATGGCAAGCGAGTACGAGTCCGAGCACGATCAGAATTCCATACGCATTCCACCCAAGCATCCGTTTCCCATCCATTTCATTCGAATAAAGGACCTACATACGAGTATATCCATATATGTATGCTCCCGCAGCATACGCTAGCGTGTGATGTACGTGATATTCATGAGATAAATTAAAGGCGAAAGCATTCCAAGCCACATTAGGTTCTACGGAAATTACTTGTCAAAATAAACTTCAGAGATAAAGCAGCAGTTTAAAGTAGATCAACTCTGCTTTAAGACAAACAAATGTACATAAAAGAGCTCACTGGCGCATATACCTGTCCGTGTCTCCGTCCCTCTCCCTGTCCCTGTCACTATTCCTGCCCTTGTTCTGGTTCTGGGTTTTGTCCTGGTCCTGGTCTTGGTGCAGGCGCTAATGAAGACGCCCTCCGCTGCCACTTGCCGCCTGCCGCATGTATCTTGTCTGGTTGCCCGCCAAACAAAATCGATTGCAATTAATTCCGCTTCAGTGAGTTTGCTAAATTGCTCGTTAGAAAAACGGCTGCGGACTGAGGGCAGTACGTACGAGTAGTCCTCTCTGCGTTTCCTTTGGTTAGTATGCCGTTCCCTGCTGAGGCCCCATCCCTTGATCACCGAACCCTGCAGCCTTCAACGCTGTCACTTTCCATCGTCCTTCACCATCTTTTTCCTATACTTTGATTTGATTTCCTTATTTGATTTCTAACAAATTCAGTTCGATGTGCGCCTTGACAGTCTGAGCAACATAATGCATCGTGGCGAAACAATGCAAATTTAATTGTCAGACATTTCGCAATAAAAAGGAAAATCATTGCTCAAAAATATTTGATTCCCTCTGCAGAGTAAACTGCTGGGAACAAGTCAACTGAGAGAACTGAAAGCCAAAAGTGGGCAGCTTAGCACAGAATACAAGTAGTGGAGAAATCAATTTATGATTTCTCTTTGCCAAAGGACTTGCAGTACCCTCAAAGCTATGGGCACTGGTGAGGCCACTGTGGGCGACATGTTGACTGGAGTCTGAACGGACGCCACAGCTCATTCTGCCTGCCACATACGATTCCTTGTACAGGACTACAATGGACACTTGCGCTCTACGAGCAGAGCCTGTAAATACCTCACTTTGGCACCTGCTCATGCTTAATGGCTTCTTTAATCGGAAATACGTACGGAAATAGTGGGGTTGGGGTTGGGGTTGGGGTTGGGGTTGGGGTTGGGTTTTGGGGCTGTGCACTCATGTTGGGCAGACAATTTAGCTTGTCTAAGAGTGATCGTTATTGCCGATTAACCCCATTATTAATCAATTTCCGACATTCGGAGGGAGCGTTTCGTCAAAGCTGTCAACCCACAAAATTCCCCCAAGCATGGGGACATGAGCAGCAATTGAGCAGGGCAGTGGGTGGCAAATTAATGGCGCTATGCAAACACAATTCCTTCTGGTCTGGCCGCCATCGGGTCTGCTCTTCCATTGGGCTGTTGTTATTGGACACTGGAAACGAGAGTCCTTGTGGACAAATGGCAAATGACTGCCATTAAAGGAGTACGATAGCAGGGAGTTGAGCTCCCTGATTTATTGTGCGGGTCAATTATTGTTGCACCGAATAGGAATATTAACCAAGCGGCAAACAGCGGGCACACATGTGGCAAGGTGGCAGGAATGCCTGCACTCGGATTCCCATGCAAGGAGAGGGTATGCGACTACTACTATCATAGAACATATGCTTAGGAGTCCCACCTACTCTTTCCCATTACCAAATCATTTCTCAATAAATTCACATACAAATAGCAAGCGGCAAGAGCAAGCTTTATGGGGCAATCAAATCGGTTAAATTGAAAAGTCTCATTTGCTAAAAATGCCTTTAAAGACATTTGACCGTTTAATAGTGCAAAGTGGTTGGTTACATATTAAATCCTAATTTTATTTATCGACTAAAGTCGCAATGCAGAAAGAAGATTGTTAAACTGTTGGCGAAACCTAAAATAGTTTTCTTTGTGACTTTAAGCAGCAGAATATCTTTTGACTCCTTGTGCTAGTCCTAAGCAATGGAGTCACGATTACTCCAATTTCCCACTTCACATTCTGTCGGATGGATAAATATGGATGCTGTTCGCCGCAAAACTATAATGAAAATAAAATATTGCTGCCGACTTTCGCTCCAAGTAAATAACTAACTAAATAAATGATAATAGGCCGAAGGCCGCAACAGGCAGAAGCAGGGCCAGACAGGAGACAGGAGACAGGAGGAAGGAGGCAGTAGGCAGACAGGCCCCGGCAGATCCAGGCACAGCAAAAGCCAAAACAGCAGCAGGAGCAGCGAAATCGAGCGATTCAGCCAATTCTCGGGGCCTCGAGCAGACGGAACAGAAGGCACACCACACGGACGGTGCTGGAGCCGGAGCGTATGGGGAGCATTAATAATATATGCGATGGTTGGTGCAAGTGTGCGGCTCTGCGGCTCTGCGTGTCAGCGTATGTGTGTGTGTGTGTGCTGGGGTCCGCTAAGCTGCTCATTTTTCGAATAAATATTTAAGGGCACGAGTACGAGCCACAACAGGAGCAATCCAACCAGAGACAAAATTAGAACAGTCGCATTTCATTTCAAAATGCCACACATTCCTCGGCCATTCTACCATTCTGTTCTACCATTCCGTTACGTCAGTGGCTGCAACTGTTACTCTACATTTATTTCCTACATTTGTGGGTCACGTGAAACTTTCAAAATCGACCTCTGCCTTTGGAACATCCCAATGATCAGCATCTACAGAGAGACCTGTCGGCGAGCTACAGGACAGGAAGGCCTGTACCTATAAGATATAGTCCCCTACGAAACTTTGAGTCAGAAATGGCAAGCACGAGGAAATGAATGCCTATTTTTTAGGCGCAGCTGAAATGGAATGGAATGGCTCATGACTCTCATTGAAATAAAAGTTTATGCCGCCATCAGGCCAGACGTGGCTGCGTCTCCTGCCACCCTGATAAATACAAAATGAGCCGCCATTTCCCGAAAGCTCCCCGCCCGTTCTCACGCCCTAAATCTGTGCGGGACAATTGATTCCATTCACCCCCAGCTGCGCCCTGCTGTCCAGTGCGTGCAAATTGAGCAGTATCAGGCTTTAACCGTGGTCACCCGCCCACCCCTCTGAGGGCCAAACTTTTCTTCGATTTGGTTTCCTGTAATCAGGTACGTGCTCGGGCACTTAAAGCTGGGCGCAGGGCAATGGACTCTGATTTATGAACGCACTGCCGTAGTTGCCACTTCCCCAGGAAGCACTTTCTGCTGCATTGGATAGAGTCCAGTTTTTTGCGGGCCTTCCGTACGAAGAATCCTTCTCCAGCGCACTTGGGGCAAACGCGAGTCCCTTTTAATCGAGACCCTGACCCTTGAACCAGTTTTATTTCTCCTTTGTGTTTCTTTCTTTTGCTCCGACCACCTGCATCGCTCTCTCTCTTTCTCTCCCTTTGGCGCATACGGTGCTTTGAATTTTCAGCAATGTTCTCTGACAATTTTGTGTGCTGCTTACCTGAAGTGAAGGTCGTCGACGCATTCCCTACACACAAAAGCAGCTGCTGCCACTCCCCCTCTTAGGCTTTTATATTTTATTTATGCTCGGGAGGAGGGGCAGGAAGAGACAAAGGCAGCGAACAGGCGTGGGGGGGGGGGGGGGGGATGAGAGGCTGAAGAAATGCAAAAACAATTTCAAATGTGTCTTTCTTTTTATGCTCGCCTGTCGTCTATTCTCCGCCTTTGTCTCTGCTTCTGTTTCTGTTGCTACCTCTCCAGTCCCTCTTCCTGCGATGCACTGGTTCTCACTTTCTCACTCTCTTTTCTGTTGGCGAAAGCAAATAAGCTTCCAGAGGCAGCTCACGAAATTCATGCCTGAATACGCCGGGCGGGCCCTTGCTAAAAGGCGGAGCGCAGCGCAGCGCAGCAAATGTGGGCCGAATGTGGCATAAATCAAAAAACAAATAGACAGCAGGAGCAGCACAAGAAGGCTTCAGCCTTTCTCTAAGCAAACATATGTACGTATACACATGTATATGTATTTACACAAGCTTACACACACACAAACACACATACAGTTGAGCGCATTTCCGGTCGCTTAACATATTCGATTTCATGGCTTTGTCACGTAAAATTCTACCCGAATTTCATGTCAATGAATTCGCTTTTTTACGTCTTTCTGCTAACTTATTGTAGATTTAACATTTGGCTCAAATGGATAATCATTTCCCCCCCCCCCCCAGTCACCTCTCTGGTTCAACAATTTCGATTCTAATATTTACACATTATTACGGCAAGAATTCCCCCGATCAGGGATGTACAGAGGATTGTCAAAGGCCTCGCCTGTGTTCGGCATTTGGAATTTTGTATTTAATTATTTAAGGATTCCCTTTGCCAGGGTCTTGCTTTTGTGTAAGGCTCAGGGAATACACAATGAGGATAATGGGAAACTTGCACGATGAGTCAGGTAGCAGGTGGGGGGTGTCGTGTGGGTAGACCCTCAAATATGATTGAATAATATTTGATTAATGACTGGAATTAGTGGCCCGATGTCTACTGTAAAGTGTATAATGGCACACGATTTGTCGATCGATAATTTGCACAACTTAAATGGTTAGGCAAGCTTGCGCCAATAAGTGAACCTAAATCTCTGCGACTCAGAGTGCGGGAATTTTGGGTTGGATGTTGGCATTTGATTGGCTCCACAATTGCGTGCGTAAGTGGTCCTACAACCCGCAGATATGATAAGCCGCTTTCCAGCCCGTGGTGCGTGCAACGTGCATGCCACTATTCCGTCCCCACTGCGAGCACCTACAACTTCTATGGGGATCATAATCAGAAATCATTTCGAATCCTGCACTTGAGGGTGTGCTCCAATTAAAATCCCGTATGACCGGAAAGAAGGAGGAGAGACTGTGGCAGAGGAAGCTAATTGGAAATTGATTTCCCAGAAGGAAAAGTTACCCTTTTGTTTCCTTCCCCTCGGCCATTCGAAAGTCGCAAGTAAGCTCCCAAGAACAGAGCCCGTATGGGTAGGTGGTGACTCCATTGAGGTATATCAATTGTGGTGCACTAAGCGGTGCAACTTTGCCCCACCACATGCCAGCTCACATCCACGCACCCAGCCACACGGCATCTCGTATTGAGTGAATTTTGCGCTTTTTCATTAGCAAATGGAACATGAAAACTTGGCTGCCGCCCAGGAAAATGTGTGCTACACACACTCCTCTCGTACCTAATATGGTTTCCACTTTACATTATCATTAAAACTGTTTGTTTATTTGGTCGAGTCAGTCGGTAAAAGTTGTCGGTGGGTCGACTTCGAGTGCTTCTTGTTTCTTTCTTTCTCAATACAATATTAAACACCAAGGATGACACGCTGGCGGAGAGGGCTGGGATAGAGACTCGCAATAATTTGAAAGGTTATGGGCGCACTGCTGTGCGCTGGACAACCTTTGCCAGCTTCGCCAGAGGTCTGCTTGAGATGCTTGCAGATTTGCATGCATAGCTCAGGGGTTGACCCAAAAGTCAGACACAGACCCGGGGCGTAGCAATTGCAACGCGCCTCTGCTGCGGTCTGCTGGCCACTACGTCAAATTGGTCTTACCGAAGTGCCCTGGCAAGATTCGAGGGGCTTTCATGGGTGCGTGTCGTTGCCTGCGTTGAGCAGCATTGAGGGGCATGGTTGCTGCTGTGTTTGGTTGCACGCAAGCAAGTGATACAGCGAAAAGGACAGCAGGCCACATAGCCAACCATACGCTTACAAAAGAGACATGCAACAGTTATTATTTACAGGATGTCATCCTTTAAGAACTATATGTTCTCCCCACATTCCGAGCTTTTAAATGGACATTGTCGTATGACTTCGTGTTATAATGGCCCCTAGAATAGAGTAAACCCTCATCTATGACCCGCTAAATGCGCCCACAAGTGCTTTCGCTTTTCTGAGATTTGAAGCTGTAGCCAATGCCTCGAGTACGGGTGCTCCTCTGCCAGGACAATCTGCTCTATGCTCCCCGATAGCGGCATGCAGCTGCCTCTTTCGGAATGCCTTCTGAGTGATTCCTTGGTCTAGAGTCTCGGCTCTAAAGAGACATCCAGACATCAGGTCTGGTGACAGAATATAGGGAAAAGGTGCGAGGGGTTTTACATATGTTTCCTTCTGTGCCAAATGTTTTCTACAGAGCATTTGGTGGCCAGAGAGATCTTCTCTAAGCGAGTGGTTCCCCATTACGAGCGCAACAAGTGAATATTACAATGACCAGAATAACGGTCAGCAAAAGTTCAGAGACAACATATAAGAAAAGAGTATAGACACATCCACGGCGAGCCGTGCGTAGACAAAATACCAAAATTCACGGAGAATAATATAACGACTTCCGTCCTTCCAGATATGCAGATAGGATGTAAAAGTATTATTGTATTGTGCCATTTTCCACAGTCTTTATTGGAGAGGAAGTATAGAGTACAACCGAAGGTGTACATACAAATCGAGTTTCACCTACAGCCAAGAGCATCCAAAGTTCGTTTTTGCGCTTTCGGAGGTTTCTTTGCTTGGGTTTTGTGCACACATTTCCAGCTGTGCCCAGCAGACGGTAGCCGGTAGCAAGCTTATTTCACATTTAATTAAAAGTGAGGCACAAACAAACACACACACACACACATACACACTCGCACGAATACACACACACTCGTATGAATATGCTTAGCACGTTCCACAAGTGCTAAAGTGGAGGAGGGGCAGCGCATCGTCTGGCGGACGGTAATAACAAATTTGTGTGCAAATATTTAAAATCTTTTGAATGCCGCATTAATGAGCTTTTATTCTGATGGCGATAAGAGCAGCCATCTGACACTCATACACACATGAACACACATAGAACCCCAAAGATAACACACAGACATGTCCCGCAGAGACGAGCACCAGAAATTATGGCTAATTCGCGATTGCTTTATGTTAACCAGATGCGGGCGAAAAAAAAAGGCATCATTCTGCCAGCAGAAAATCAGAACATTGCCAGGGCGGACTCGGGAACATCTGCAACGCCCCCACAACTCACAGCCCTGAAACGAAGGCGCGTGACGTGAACATTCCACTGCCCCACCCACGAGTCGAGCAGGGGAAGTGGAGGATCTCCATGTGTGTTTACAGTGGGGCTGTCAGCATTTGTTAATAATTTATATTTTCAACACTTCTCTCTTTCTTTATCTTTCTGTCTATGTATCTGTTTCTCTGTATTTTGTTTGTGGTGTGCCAGAGGAGAAGAGATGTGAAAAATGCGAAGAATGCGACAAAAGAGTCCGAAAACGGGAGGATCATATGTCTGTGTGTGTGTGATGAGTGGCGAGCAGCGCTTCACTCAGGCCAGATAGAGGCGGAGCCCATTCTGATGTCCTTATCAAGTGGGTTGAGTGCTGATTTATAGCACTTTACCGTCCCTTATCCAGACAGGAAGGGGCAACGGGCAGGTGGGCAGGGAGTCTAAAGTTTTAAGCGCTCACTTTGCATTTAAAGTGTGGCAGATACAAAAACGCTCCACCCGCACATTACTCATACGTCGGGGTGGGTAAGCCAGCACCCCTCGCAGAGACTTAGCGAGTCAAAAACAGACCGCACTTTACCTAATTGAACGAAACTGAGCGAAAAACAACGAATTAATGACTCACCAGGAGGAATCAATTTAATTTGTATGCTTTAACGTTTAAAAACACTTCATATTTTTCGAAATTTCATTTTGGATTTAAGTTTTCACACAGTTGTTTGAAAACCATCATCTATAATATGAAGTTTAAAGAGGGAATTCTTTAACTTATAATTAAAAATTTTAAAACTATTCCTTGTTAAACTTAATTGGGCAAAAACACAAGTCCTTTCCTCTGAAGTGTTTTGACGACTGATTCCTTATCGCTGCAGTTCATTTAGCTCAAGTAAAAACAAAGCTGCTCAGCTTTCCTTTAAATTGTTCCCAAATTCCAGGGACCGTAAATAATGATTATTGTTATTTTTTTGTTGTTGAAAAAATCATCCATTTAAAGTAGCCGCACCGAAGAATTAAATAGAGCAATAGACTGCTCGATCGATAAACTTGCAAATCCACCAAAGCTTTCAATTAAAGTTAGTTTAAGTTTATAGCATAATTATTAATAATTATAAATATTTACTATGTTTGAGCGAAAAAATAAAACTCAAAATTTAGTCAATATATTTTTATAATTTTTTTTTAAGAGAATAAAAGATATTTTTATCAATAATTATTGATCATTATAATTTATATTATGCTAAAAACGTAGACAAAATTAATATTGTAAGATTTTTAAAATATAGCTTATAATGATTACGGTCCATGCGCATTTTGAATGCTCAAGGAAATGTAAAAAAGATTAAACAACTAAAGAAGAGCAGCCCTGACGACCGGTGAGGCGTTATTTAAGACTAATTTAGGCTATCTTTAAATTCAATTTATTTCCCCATATCAGTTACCGTAAAAGATTACTCAAATTTATTATATTTACGACTTTATTTGGGCATGCACCAATTTTTAGGTGTTTTAAATGCTTCTGCGCTTTCAGTTTCTATTTTCCATACCTTTGGCACACGAGGGAACCCACTTAAAATAAGTTTTCCCAACACTCATTTCCCTAAAGTGTTTACACTACGAATTTGGGAAATCATTCTCTGCCCGTTCGCAGAACAAAGAACGAAACGGATGCAATTAAACGATGCCGATGTGAGAATCAAAGTAATAGCCGCAGCTATTATATTATGGGCAGTAAAACCGACTTATTGCCATGTTCAGTCCAGAAGTGGGATGACAGAGGCTTATGCGATGGTGTGTTTAAGGCGCTTTCGGCCTGCCTCTGCTTTGACCCAGTTTTTGTTTCTTTTAGCGATTCTATAGAATTACTTTTTTAATGAATTTATATTCATTAAGAACCGTTAAAGTGGGACTTTAGATTTAGTTACTAGAGAGAGAGAGAGAGAGATCTCGCTTGCACCCCCTGCCTCATGCAGTTTGTTTCACTGGGGGAGGGTGGCGAGCTAAAAGGGCGCGTTGGCGGGTGAAGTGGTGTAGATGTATGTCATCTCTTATGTAGAAAAAATGTAAAATGTAAAATTGGAAAAAACCACCATACACCATACATACAGCTGTGTTCAATGAAATAGTAGTGCCGCACCTCACCACTTACAAAACTATTTTAAAGACATTTTCAATCATCCAAATTAAACAAGTGATACCATTTTAGAAATGTACACATTAGAAACCAGAAGGAATCCTGGAACATTTGCATTCTATCTTCTTGTTTTACATGAATTTAGAAAAATACCCATGAAAACTGCTGTTCAATGAAATAGTAGTGCATTTTTTAAAAATAAAAATAAAACCGAAACTAAAGTTAATACCCATATTTCATGTTCTACATGTTTCTTGAGGTTTAATAATTAGTTTTCTAATCTATTTTGATTTCAAAACTTCCTTACTCCCGCCTGGATTGGGTCAATAAGGTCCTGCCCAAGCTCCAATAGAATTTTAGCCAATAATTCTTGCTCTCACTTTGCTTTGTTTGCCGGTAAATTATAATGCATTTTTCACTCCCCCATAAGATTTTGATTATATTCAGATCCAGGGACTGAGTTAAACATGGCAAAATGCCGATCTATTCAGATGAAACTCGATTCTTGGCGAGCTTTCATGAGTGTTTCGGACCATTATCTTGTTGAAAGATCCTTTAAAAAGGTATTTTTCGACTGGAATATGAATGTAATGTATGAAAAAGTAAGCTGGCCCACACCATTTTGTGAAATGCTCCAACTAGGAGGCCAGGAAGTAGCACTTCATATGGACTGGAACTCATAGGCTTTCAACCCAACTGCCCAATTCTCGGGTTTTCAAGAATTTGTGCACTAATCTGATGTCTGTGAGCGCCAATCATATTCTTTTTGGTATTTCTTATCACATAATACAACTTAACGCTAATCAGTCAAAATTCTACCACTACTTCTTGCAATTAAAGAATGTGTATTCAGTCGTCTACGAACTGTCATAACACTTACAGAGCGATATAAAATTGTTTTCATAATTTTTGAGGATATTGAAGACCTGTCTTGACCTTGTCTTCGACCATCTTCGACCAACCTCTAAAAGATACGTTTTTCGCATAAAAGATCAGTTTTTAGGGATCTTCTAGTTAAAATGGTTAATTGTAATAGTAAGAGCACATTCAACTTAGTTTTCAATTCTATTATACTATTATTATATATTGGCTTTAGTTTTTAATAAAAATCTTAGGTATCCTCTACTGGAGCAAACAATGATTTTTTCTAAGCTCAAAAAAACAAAAATACAGCCATGCCCATCATAAAAATATTTAATATAATAGATTAAGTTTATTGATGGTGACTTTTTCGAATTTATTTGTTGTGTTTTTTAATTATTTTGAAGTACTTGCACTCAGCACTACTATTTCAATTAACAGCCCATTTCAAGGGTATCCGTCAAGAGTTATGAAAAACATTGAAAGTCTGGAAGTGTCTCAAAAAAGTCTGAATATGAGGATTTCCGGCACTACTATTTCATTGAACACAACTGTACATTCATATGTGTATGACTGAGAACCGGGTATAAAAGCTATGACACGTACAAAGCGTCTCACAAACGTTCATACTCTTTATATTTCATTTCATTTCATTTGAGCACATTATAAATTTGACTCGTGCACTCATTTCGTGGCACCTCATTTGCAGTTCCATTGGGTTTTTCCATTTCGAAATTCATATTCAGGGTGGTCTAATGCAAGTTCTGATTCATTCCAATCCTGATTAGCTCTCGATTAATGAATTTGCCAATTTACCCTCATCAACTTCATGGATACTGGGCTACTAATTAAAACACGCTACGCCCCACATAAGAGCAGAGAATGGCTCGTAGTTCTTTTAATAGTGCGGCATTTAGGGCATCCCTCTGACATACATACATATGTATGTAAAAATGTACATATGTACGTACGCACTCAGTAAGGCATTTTTCAGAATTATCAGACATAAAACTCTTTATGGAAATGAACCAAGAGAATCGTTAAAAAAACTGTGGGTGTATGCATGCTCGTACCTGGTATACGAGTATATGCATAATATTTTAGTAATAAACGCTTCTTGAAAAATGTTCCCAGTATTTACCTGGTCCGCAGTGCTTGCGTGTATCATAAACATTTTTATTGGCCATTTTCAGCAAAAGAGCGAACAAGCGGGAGAGATCCGCGAGGAGAAAATATGAACCATTTCATTTCCATTTTCGTATTTTCGTATTTGTTGTTTGTCATGGCCTATTCAATTATCTTGATATTACACATACGCACCATGGGCTACGACTCGTTTTGGGTGAACTTTTGCCAGAGAGCGACGGGTTGCAATTACCGGGCCCGCACAAAACTAATTACTGAGAACACAGTACGGACATCTGTGGCCAGAGTGCGTTTATTGATCCCGGAATGGTGGCAAATGGACGTGCGGACTACTCACCCGTCAGCAGCTTCCCAGAGGCGCTCGGTTTTTCCCTGATGTATACTTTGTATAAGTTTCGAATATTTTTTGGCTGATTATCTCACAATTTTTCAATTTAAATACTTTCTTTCACTTTTCTTTTCTTTATTTCCATTTGTGTTTTGACTGGAGTTCCGACTCGCTTCGAGAATTTGATACAAAAGAAGATTATGAATGGACACTGCATGGAGGAACTAGAGTGGGAGGGAAATGTCCTGAGGGGTGGTAATTGGGTAAAAGCGGGATTTAGCTGATTGGAAGAGGGCGGGAACATTTCTCATTTGCATTTTATGCATATTTTAATTGCTCGTAGATACAGAAATGCGAAATGAAGCACGGGGAAAACCCAGTCGCACTCCACGAGCAACACAACGCTTCCACTCCAAACTCCATCCTCATACCATGTCTGCAGGTGGAAGCTGTACAAGAACAATGGGCGGGACCCTGGGGTTAGAGTCCTGCTGTGGTCAATGCACTTGGCACAATTCTTTGATTTTCTTTATATCCCGACGTTCTTTGTTTTCGTTTACGCTTTCGTTTAATTGAATATTAGAACGAAACTGTGGGAAGAAGTTTTTCCGACCGTGGCCTGGGACTTGTCAGGATTTGCGTTTCGCCTACCCTAAAGCCCCTCTTTATGTGCTTTGTTTATTAAAATTCAATTAGACAAGTTTTTTTCCAATTAAAATTGTTTGGCGCTGCAATTTTAAGGGTTCCTTCTCTGTCCCGGCCAAATTTTCGAGTGCTTCAGATCGAGTGTCGAGTGTCCCGTGTGGCCGGACGGGTCGGTGTGGGTTCCTCGGGGCATGGCTAACTTAATTGGTTTCTGCTGCTCCCTTGGCTGAGAGCACTTGTCGAGGCCGCATAGTTGAATGCATATTGCATCACATTGCTTAAGTGCTTATTCAACGACTCGAGCATTAATCCCACTCGTCGGACCGGAGTCAAGACATTGATAGATGCAAAATGGAATGAAATGCATTTCCATTTAAACAGTAAGGAGAGAGAGAGTGCGCGACATAAGTAGAGGAATATCGCACCAGCGAAATAGGGAGAGGGGCGCGCTCCAATCACCAAATATAAACAACGACACCGACACGAGAAACTGTACCCCAACCATTGCCCCCAGCAGCTCCCATGTGTGTATCTCTGTGTGTGTTTAGTGTGTGTCCGTGTGCGGCATAGGGGGTGGGCTACACTTATTTACACTTCACTCGGCTACTTCGGGGGCTGGCAACGGCTCACTTGTTCGCGCCCGCCTTCAGAGTTTTCTGGGCTATTGGCCTGACTGCCTGCTTGCCTCGCACGGAACTTCTTTCCACCGGTTGTGAGCACGAAACGCTTTGAAGTTCGACGACGAACTGAACGGCAAAACGGCTCGGCACTCTCGAAAGCTTTCGTGGCACAGAAACGAAGTGGAATCGGAACAGGTGCCGAGAGAGGCGCACGGAACATAATGAGAGCACAAGCTCTGTTGCCCGTGGACTGTTGCTGCTGTAGCAGGAAGCGCAGGGCAGCCAGCATTTAACTTTTTGTTGCGCCAGAGACACTTGTAGCGCTTCTGGGGCAGGGTTCCATGGTGCCAGGCTCAAAAGCAGGTGCAGGGGCTTTGCCAGGGCAGCGGTACGGTGGTCCAGGCACAGGCAAAGTGCTGTTGCTCCGAAAGTGTTTCCGGATCTGATAAATCTGTCGGTAGCGGTTGGCACTTTCATGGACTGCCCCGACATTCGGGGGCCATTAGCGTCAGAAACGCCACAACCGCAGAATGATTCGACGCAAGTGTAAACACTTTCCGACCGACCGACCGTCCGACCTCCGGCCATCTGTGCGGGCCAACTGGCGGTTGATAAGATAAATATCGGCTAAGATACGATCGGGCAGGGTGGTTCCTGTTGCCACTCAATCTTGCCACAACAAAAAAACACACATATATGTAATATGTTCGTGATTGTACATACGCCTCTGTCCCGATTCCAGCCCCGGACGGGGTGTCAGTCTCAGACCCGGGCAGCCACAAGGCGACCGCTACCAACCGTTGCAGCGGAGAGCTTTTGGGGACAATCATTGTGCTTGTGCTTGTGCTAGTTCTATTCCGTTTCGTTCCAGTCGACGCGCTTTATTAGGATTTCATGTGCAGTTGACTAAATGAAGATTCCCCTAAAAAATGAGATGAGAAAATAGGCCCAAAGATTAGTTAATACTGGAATTCGAATTTGGGGAACGCCCAGTAGGCATTAGTTGTGCGCCCAGTTGACACCCCTGTCCTCCTGGCCGGTAAAAACCTAATGGGATTCAAATTAGGTCTTTCAGATTTATGTTCTGCCAGACCAGCGGCAAGCAAGGAGGGCCAGGACGAACTTTAGCAGTAATTAAATAGTTGAAATTTTCATTAAAGAGTCCATTATCGAAGGTCACGAAATCGACGAAAATACAGAGAGAGGGAATGGGAGTTGGAGCACGAAGGCAATGAACCTTTGCCTGGGCTTCCACAGTGGCAGCTTCATCTCAGGTGTCGGATCTCAGGTGCTCCATCTGCAGCAAATTAAACACGATTAGGCGGCTAACGGGTTGTCCGTGCACCATCCACTGCGAGGGTTTTTGGCCTGCTCTCCGCTCACTCCCTACCCCCTGGTGAAATCCATTTCTGTAGTTAATAAGCTCCACCCGCTGTGCCACACGCCACGTGCTCTTTTTGCGCTGAAGCCAGGCAGGAGGTCGAACAGGGCGCAGAGGACTGCAAGGGGTCGCCCAAGGACGGGTGCACCACGGCTCCGTGTTCTATGTAATTGAATGGATGTGTTTGGTGTGACTCCTACGGCGACTCCTGCGGCGTATTGTAGTCCGCTGCCACTCACTTTCACCCTCCGGCAGCCGGTCGTCTACGAATGGCGGAATGGCTAATGCACTCGGGCCTGCATCAATTAATTGATTTATTCAGAACAGAACAGAGCGATGACGCATAGGACGAATGGCTAGAAAGGGAATGGGAAAGGGGCCTTCCGTTTTAATTAGCATTTTCTGGTTTTGATGCCCTAGTGCGTATACGCAATTAATACATATTTGCCTTGTTAATTACTAACCCTGTCCGGCCACATGAGAGTGTAGCACTAGCACTGGCACACACTCAAACACATTAGATAATGGGCCTCACGTGCCAGGCATCCTCAAGGATTTATGGCAAAGGGTTCCAGTCCTCTCCAAGTTGCTGCCCCACCCGCAGACCCATACATTTCAGTAATTCCTCTCCTGTAAATAAATTCTCCTCTACGGGCCATAAAATAAAATGGTTAAATAATGGCTTTCTGACCATTTAAAAAAAATGATAAAATAATTTTTCAAGCTTTATTAAGATTGCAGCATCAAAAAATCGCAATGATTTTCCCACTTGCAGCTGTAAACAAAACAAAATAAAAGGGGTGCAGCTGGCTTAATGCTGCCGCGGAGAGAGAATCGAAAAATTTATTTTGTTTGGCCACAACGCATTTTGGCTAGACGGAAAACTGCTTAACTCCCTGCCAGAGCTGGCAGTTTCTAATTCTGTGGATGCCTTTGAAACGCTTCGAATTTCGAATTAAATTATTTCAACGCGACCATGGGATTACCCAGATCATGACGATGAGGACGAGCTTAGGGGAAGATTATGCTCTTAAATCGATTTAAGGCAGTACCATGAGAAGATACTGTTTAAGTAAGCCGACACCCACAGAGAAAGCAACTGTATTCAATCAGATTACCATTGAACTTCAGCTAAATTTCATTCCGGTGAATAAAGTTCAACCAATCCCACCAAGGAAGTAAATTCAGAGGCTTGGCTTTACAGTTCGCCCGATTTTACCACAATTAAAACAAGAGAAGAGTTGGCACTATTTCAAAAGCGAACAACAGGCTTGTAGATTCATTCAAAGCAATATTGGTTTATACATATTAGCTATGGCTTCCCTTTAAATTTGTATTCACGCATATATGTATGTACATACATATGTACATCTGCCTGTCATTTGATGATGCATCGAAAGACCTAAAGGCTTAGGCTTGACAGAACAGGCGGATGGATGCCACCTGTGCCTGCGTGGCTTTCAGTGCTTATCCATCAATTGCAGAAAGGCAGAAAGTGCCAACAGCAGCTTCGAGGACCGCAGCCAAGGAAAACAAAAAAAAATATACACAAAAACCAATAAAATGCCCGAAGCTCTCGCTTAGAACAACGATGTTACCGGAGAGTGGGACAGGAGAGCGGGCGGGCAATGGTGAATCGTCTCCGTCCATTAAAATACATATTCGAAAAGCCCTAAAATCCATTCATTCAGGTGGGTCGTAAAAGCGCGAATGGCAACTCCCATGCACTCACTCGCATGCCGAGGGAAATGGGTCTCCATCATTCATCCATCGAGGGTCTACA
Source organism: Drosophila guanche (assembly GCF_900245975.1). Taxonomy (NCBI): domain Eukaryota; kingdom Metazoa; phylum Arthropoda; class Insecta; order Diptera; family Drosophilidae; genus Drosophila; species Drosophila guanche. The sequence continues at coordinate 17,812,145 of NW_022995743.1, read as the reverse complement.
TGCTATATGTATGTATGTACATGAATGCGTATGTAGATTTTGCTGTTCAATGTAGCATCCTGTTACCGAAGAGATTCCTTCCCTCCCCTCCCGCACATCTCGACTCGTTTGTCTCATGAGTGCCAGCACGAACAGCAAGCTTTATTTATGTCCGTGTTTTACAGTTCAATAAAGTCCAATAAATTGGGAAAAGAAAGCCAAGACGACGGCCAGACGAATTTTGATGATTTCGGCATTCGGATAGGCCGACTTAAGGCCCGAAGCCTCGAGCGCCCGTTACAGTTGTTCAAGTGAAAAGACACAGGCAGTGGAGCTGACAGTGTTGGCGGACAGAAGGTCAAGAACGCGTATCGGGGTGGCATTGAAGGGCGACGGGTGGATCAGAATGGCACTCCCGACAAATGGGAGCGAGATTGGTAACATATGCCAAGGTCATCACCGCTGATATTCTAAATTGTATTCGTTTTCAAATCAATTTTCCTCCATTGTGCTAACAATGGGCATTCAAACTTCAGCCATCAATTCTCAACAAATCCATAACTTTCGAAAAATGGCCAACTGCTCCCTACGTCGAACTGCCCTGACATCGGACTTAATTGAGTCGCAAGATAACAAAATAAATTTATACAATATATTATTTTTACTCCATTGCTTGATATCCTTATTCCATTTTCTGTTAACTTCGAACCAACAAATTCGATTGCTATTTATTGTACATATGTATGTATGCATGTACGACAGCTTGATACATTTTTAGTTTTCAATATATATAGATTTAGACAGTTGAATAACTAGACCAGAATAACTAGTTTCAAGTGTCTTTCTCACCCGACTAAAATATAGCTTCAAATATAAAAGTCTTTAAATAATTCTGAAGCATTCCTGATCAGCATCAATAGGCGAGTCGATTGAGCCATGTCTGTCTGTCCGTCCGTCTGTCCGTCTGTCTGTCCTTATGAGCGCCTAGTACTCAGATACTATAAGAGCTAGAGCCACCAAATTTTGCATCCAGACTTCTGTATGCTTACACTGTTACAAGTGTATTTGAAAAATGAGCCCCGCCGCTTCCGCCCACGCAAAAGAGCGAAAACCTCCCAAACCTACTATTTTGAAGATAAAAGAAAATTAAAAACGCCGTTCCGTAGGGAATTACCATATCTATCAGAGCACCAAATTGGGATCCGATTGGATCATTATTATAGCCACAATTAAGAAATTCATTGCCAGTGGCTAAACCCACCCTGTCCCGCAGCTTTTGTTGTTGTTTTTTTCACATTCTCTCATTCACTCTCTGCTTCGTGTAGTCAGCGGCCGCTGCCTCTGCCGCGAGTCTGCAGTGTGTGTCAGTCCAAGTGTGCAATGGATTCAGATTTCATTGCTTATTGTTTTTCCTTATTTAAAAGTGGAGATGCAATAAATAAATGTACAAAATAATAGAATGGATTGGAAATTAGTATCGGGTAGTATATGCAACGCACTACCTCAATAATGCTGTTTTCTAATTAAACATTGCATTCTTTCTAGTGGAGGGGTGATGGTGTTAGTAAACAAACAGATACCTGAATTTACACATAATGTACACAGAATGCAAAAGCGAATGAACTTTTGCTGAATTGGCAATAAATAGAAACAAATTAATCTGCATTTAAAATCTGCTATTTGTGGAGCTCTTCCCATATATACAGCAGCGCTTCATCGTCCGTGCCGGCCATCCTTCTGCATGAGAAACACTGTCATTGTCAGTCATTGATTGCCCATCAAGATTTCCTCGGGCTCTGCCCTTTATTTGACTTGGCTCGGGTCTCGCTTCATATCTATGTATACCTAAATAATGGGATGTCACTTTCAATTTTAGCAACGATTTATAAGCCCAGTCTCCAGACCAGACTCGAGACACCGACCCTGGTCTACAACTGGACCGGACATTCCTTTGCCGCGCAAGTTAATTTCCAATAAAAAGCCAAATGACGATAAGCAGATGGATGCGGGAGGACTGGGCGCTTCAGGGCAGTGGTGGGAATGGCCTTCATACGGCCATCTTTATTGTGCTTATCAGATTCCTGAAAGTACACACACTCGCCTGCCGCCATTCTCTGGCATAGTGAGCGAATCTCTCGAGACACACCTCCTTCTCTGCTATTCTACAAATGTATGAAGTGTAGTTTTATCTTTGTTTGGTTTGCAGGGTCGGTCGCATCGAACAATTAGCCAAAGAACCCCCACAATTTAATTGTTATAAATGTCATGGAACAATGGAATTAAGTAATATTTATGGAAGGATTCTTTCTACGTCTCCTGTCTTCTGGCTACCGAAACCCCTTCCGAGGCAACGACGGATCATTAATAACACTGGATTTTGCACTTGAGCCCGCTTACACAGCTGTGGGTGGATGGGTGGATGGGTGGATGGGTGGATGCTGTGTGGCCGTGTTCTTTCTCATTACCATTAATCTCATGCACAGTTTGAAGCAGAGCGGAGGCGTTAAAGTCTCATCTGCCCAGCACCCAGCGGCTTTCTAGTTTGCGCCTAGTCGGAATATGCTCTGTGATTTCAATTAACGGGGGAAAAAACCAAGTTATGAAGATAAATGGCACTCGTCAAGTGGCAATCAATTAGTTAATGCTTTCCAGCGACGCCTTTGAGGCTCATTCCCAAAAGCCTGACGCCTGGACAGGGACAGGAACTGTGACTAAGACGGAGACCGTAACAGCAACGACAGAGGGAGAGAGAGAGAGAGAGAGAGACGAAGGAAGGCAGCGAAGACAACATAGTTTTCCCAACAGCAAAAGTTTTCGATTTCAGTGTGCGGGGGGGGCTTGCGTCTGTGTTTGTAACAGAAATTATTCAATTACGAAATTAAATTTAATGCCTTGTACTCAGAGCTGGCAGAGGGAGACACGCTGAGGGGCTTGGGGAGTGAAGGCAGCAGCATGCTTTTGATCCCACTAAAAGCTTTAATAACTGTAAATTGCTTTCACAAATTTGTGTTCGGCACAGCATACCGAGAAGGAGGACACCCGCATACCTGGGCGAACATTCTTCGCCATTTCGGTGTCGCCTTGGCCCGTGACCAAGTATTTAAGGGCCTTCCACGTGAGCAGCTCTTTGAGCTTGAGGTGGAGTTCGATTTCGAAAGCGACGAGGCTCGGAATGGGGACGGTTTTGGCGACGATGTTATCGAAGTATTTCTTCTTTCTTTCTTGCTCCGCTGCATTCCGAATGCGCGCCCATCTCTCCGGGTCCTCTCCCTTTCAGTCAGTCTCCCCATATTCAGGCATCTATCTCGCTCATCCACTCGATGGCAGCGCAGCCGAAATCCAATTATAATCACGTTTTGTACGGAAAAGCTCCTGCAGGAGCCCACGGTGAGAGAGGCGAGTCCGGAAAAGGTGAGGTGCCTCTGGCCTGCGCCATTAACTAATACAGAAATCCGCTTAAAAATTTAATTTTTTCACCTTTCGGAAATGTGAACGAAAAAAGGGCTGCCCCCAGGAAAAGCGAAATCCTCTTAGTCAGTCAACTGCTCGGTGCGTGAATTAAATGGGTTAAAAGCATTTTCAGAAGTTCACTTTCGTTTACATATATATATATACATATGTATGCATGTACATAGATGGTGAGAAGCATTGCTTCACGGTCGTACCACTCTGGTTGGGCGCGCATAGTCATTATACCAACTTGTAAAATATGAAAATAAGTTGTACAAAGTCGAAATACATGACATTACAAAAGAAAACATATGTACATACATATAAACATGTAAAGATGTATGTATTTATGTTTACACATACATACATAAAGTGCAAGCTGATCAAGGGCTTTTTAAATTAAACTTCAAACTTTAAACTAAACGCCACTTAAATTAAGTAAAACCATTTGCAGCCAACGTAAGTTTACTTTATACATACGCGCCTTAATAGTATCGCAGACATCTGGGAGCTGTCACAGCAAATTCTTTTGGGACATTTCGCTTGTATTTATTAGGTAAAACTACATCAATTTACTGTATGTTTAGTCGTGCGTGTTGAAGCCGTCCAGCCCATCTCTAATGTGAACGCAAGAGAGGGAGCTTTGAAAGCTCCAGCGATCAATATTGCGTCGTTCTCTTTTCAGTAGCTATTCGCTAAACTGAGTTTGAGAAGTAACGTGGTGGTTTTCGAGTTAGTTAATCGAAATGCCAGTTCCTAATCATTTAATCTATTTCAGATTCCCCCAAAGCGAAGAATGTCAGGCAAACCCGTTCTCTACTACGCACCCCGCAGTCCTCCCTGCCGCGCTGTGCTGCTAACAGCCGCCGCCTTGGGCCTGGAGTTGGATCTACGGTATGTTGTGGTTTTCCTTCCCTCTCTCTCTTTCCATTTAACCGGTCTGTCAATACGCACCCTTTCCCTTCAGCGCTGTTAATGTAAAGGCGGGAGAGCACCTGACGGCAGAGTTTCTCAAGCTTAATCCGCAGCACACGATTCCGGTACTGGATGACAACGGCACAGTGGTGAGCGACTCGCACGTCATCTGCTGCTATCTGGCGGACAAGTTCGGAGGTGCTACCGACTCCCTGTACCCAAAGGACCCCTCGCAGCGGCGCGCAGTGGACGCGCGCCTGTACTACGACTGCGGCCACCTCTTCCCCCGAATCCGGTTCATTGTGGAGCCCGTGATATACTTCGGGGCATCCGATGTGCCCGCCGACCGCATCACCTATGTGCAAAAAGCGTACGACGGCCTCGAACACTGCCTGGCTAGAGGTCCATACCTGACTGGCGAGGCACTGACCATCGCGGATCTGTGTTGCATTTCCTCGGTGTCGACAGCCGAGGCATTCGCCCCCATCGAGGCGGACAAGTATCCACTTCTCTCTGGGTGGGTGAAGCGCCTGCAGGCTCTGCCCTATTACAAGAGCAGCAATCAGGTGGGCTTGGACATGCTGGTGAGTCTAGTCAAGGGCCTGCTCGCAGAACGTCAACAGAAGCAGTCCTGAGTCCATCCCGAATTCCGAACAATCAATCAATATTATATGTAATGTGTAATAAAAGCAGAGGTCATGCATCATGCTCCTATCAGGAAACAACAATGGGAAATGCGATAGGCGACTAGTGCGGAATAGGAGTAGAGACATCTGAGCAGTTATGTGCAGCTGGTCGAGAAATAATGGAAAAAGTTTTTTATGGGCCAGCTAAAGCAACCAGCAAACCAGCAGGAACCTGAACTTCGTCGTGGACTGTGGATATAAAAGCCAAAAAGTTTTCTTTGGTTCTGCACCCATCTCCCAGGACTAACGGTGCGTTCGTGTTAACTTTGTTGTTGTTTGGTTGCTCTTGCTATTGATTACAACCTGTAAGTGATCGCATTATAGCTGTTAAAGCACCGTCGTGACTTAGGCCACTTGAACCCGCCATCTTGCGAGCATTTCCAGTCATTGTGGGTTGTGGGCTGAGCGTCATCGGGAGTGAAAGCGTGATTCCTCAAGCTTTTGCACTTTGCAGCAACATTGACGATGATGTGACATGCTGTGACATTGCATGCAAGTATTGTTCATTTGGGCAGGAAGGCAGGGGGCCGATGCTCGATCAGCGTCAGACGATGGTCTATAGGTCCACCTACATGCACTCAGGCTCAAATTGACGCGCAACACTGCACATCAAAAGTTTCGGCTCAGCAGAACAGCCCGAGCACGCTCTCCGTTTCGCTTTACACTTTTCCAAATGCCATTAACTTTTGCGGTGGACGCTCGCCGGAAAGGTTGGAGGCGGCTTGTGTGTGTGTGTGTGTGTGTGTGTTGAGCGGGATTAAAATTTAATGCCACAAAAGGGAAGAGCTGAAAGAAAAGCGCGGAAGTGGAGAAAAAAGCCGCCTAAGCGCGCGTGCTAGGAGCCCGGAGCCCGAAGCCCAGACCAACTGTAGCTACTCATGATTAATGATGCCCTTGGTTGGTACCGTGCCGGGACCTTCTCCCATTTCCGGTTCGTTTAAAGTTGAATTGTCGTTTCGGCAATCTGTTTGCTGTTGTCGTTGTCGTTGTCGTTTTCGTTATTGTGGGGTCGTTTCAATGTTTACTCTGCGGTTGCGGTTTGTTTAACAATGAAATTAACTTGCTCCAACGAAAGTCGCAAAGTCCATCAGTACCACCCCACCGAAATTCAATATTCAAAAAATATATAGAATATGCTATTGTGAAATAATTGGAATACTCGTACATGTACTCTTTGTGTGTTTGTGTGTGCCTGAACAATAGCAATCAACGTAACGAATATAATTCAAATGAGCAGATAATTATTACATTCTCAGATTGGTTGCCAATCACTCCAATCCAATCCAATCCCATAAAATCCATAACCATAGCAGAAGTGCTCTGGTGATGGGAAATTCATGTTGCCAAGGAGGATGTTGGAGGATAGATGTAAACGATTCCTATGCTCTGAGCTCCGATATGAAACCTGACACTTGCTTTCACCAATTGACAAGGACATGGTAAAGCTGCCATTAGGCTCCAGACAAGTACTTTAAGTCGCCCTAATCATGGAGCAATAAGCGAAAATCAGTTCTCAGTGGCTCTTGTGCCCTATAGACAAGGGCAGGACAATGCCAGCCGATTATCCTGTCCACCAGGCGGACAGTCTGCCTGCTGCTAATAAGCGGTCTGCCAAACATTCGAACTTTTACAGCGGAATGCAATTCAAATGAGGTCACTCCGGGAACACATCCGAAACTCGAAGCCTGCTGATTAAGTACTTGCAGTTCAAGGTATTTTATATGCCGACAGCAGAGACATTTGCATTCTCCATAATTGGACATGCCCGCGTTCGTCTATGAATGGAGTAACTTAGTCTGTTGATGCAGATTCGATTAAAATGCGAGGGCCAGGCCCAGTCCGGCTGGCGAAACCGAATGTAAGCGATGTTTTCAGTTGCCGTTGACACTGCGATTTTCACTTAATCAATATCGGGCTAGCTGGAGGATGTACAGTGGACTTCAGAACTTACAATACGAACCGATGACCAATAAAAGCTTATTCGCAGGTTTTTAATCTGTTCTTAAGTTTCAAACATTCACTTGAAATAGATTTTAAGCATTCAAAAATGTTGTTATTTGTATAATTACTCAATATTTATCAATTGCTATCTATATATATTTGGATAAAAAGGTGCTCCTTTCATTTGTTCTGCCTGTTCTACACCATTTTTGGGTTTTGCTGTTGCAAGTCTAATTAATTAGTATTGAATAATGTATTACAGATAAGGGAAAGCGCTGTTTCAGAGGATAATTGCACTCTCTTATAATCCTGCAGAAATATCCAACCCCCCCCTGTGCCGCAAAGAAATTAGCTGTATTCCATACAAGTCATAGATAATAAGTAACATCAATTATAGACAGCGACGCCTTTTTGCTTGGCACTAAGTGCTCGACAAACTTTACCAATTAGAAGCAGCAACCAGCGAATTATTGGCCATTCGCTGTGCAGGGCGACGCGATGTGGACAAGCTTGCAAATGAATTCATTCAGCCATATGACTATGACTCAAGCCGTCATGCCTAGGCTGATTACAGGCCTGCCTAAGCCTCTTCCTTCCACGTCGTTTTCACGCTTTCCGCCTCATTGCGCTTCGCCAAGTCTGACACTTTGGCTCTGTGGCACGGTGGAATGCGTGAACAGGCGGCTGCTACCACTTCATCGCCTCGACAGTAAAGCTCCTTAAACCAATTAACTTTCATTTTCCGCCACAGCACGGCCACCAAATTTGGCCTTTTGGCTTGGTTTCTGCGATTTGTGCAGCCACGGGTCTGACGGACTCTGTGGCCGTAGTGGCGTGGGTGCTGCCTGATTTACCTGCAATGAACGTGCATAATCGGGATCCCCAAAATAGCATCACCATGATTGCCCAATAGGGACGGCTATTCTTCCATGGAATCGTGTTTTTGGTCAGTGGCCAGGTGCCAGCTGCCAGCTGCCAGATTCTGGCATTCTGCATTCTGTACCATCCGACATTTTTCGGCAGCTTCCCTACGGAAATACATTCAAGCTTTTGAAATTACCTGACTCATGGTCCACACGTTGTATACGTGTTTTGCATATGAGAGGAACTCACCCCCACTCTCTCCCCATTTCTCTGCCTCACACGCTGTCTGTCTGTTTTGGATTTTTGACCAGCTTTTGTAATTGCTTTCACGGATTCATCCAGGCAAGGGAGCCCGGCAGGGCGACCGCAATTCAGCTTTAATTAAGACCATTGTTTTTACTGAAAAGAACTCTACGTACATTTTTCCCTATTCGGACCCAACTATGCAGAGTTTGGGGCTCGGTCTCTGCCCTTCGGCGCTTCTTAATAACTTGGCAACAAAGCGCTTTGACGCCCTGGAATAAAACTGGGATTCAATTATCTTTTGACTTCATTTAAAAAGTTTACCAGCATAATTTCATTTACTTTTGGATGGAATCAACGAAGCCAACACATCGCCAAACATTCTTGAAAGTGTCCGTGAGCGAGCCAAGGGGATCTACCAACCAAATTTAATCATTTTCTTTTGACAGAAACTCTTGATGTAGAGACATCCAAAGTAAATTACCCATTTCGACTGGTCAATATATCATTTTCTAATTCATTTTTGCTCTAAAATACAACATATACTTTCAAAAATCACGACTTATCTCTGAATGCGTTGGTTGTCGTTGCTGTTTGGACACCATTATCTAAAAGATAAAGTACAAAACGATTTGTTTTCAACGACGATAATCTACAGGAACCGTATGCTTAGTCTGGCCCACTCTGATAGTGATAGACAATATATACGTACATAAGTACATACATATGTACATGCATACATACATAAATACATACATATGTAAATAACTTTTGTCTAATCCTCGTTAGCATTAACTTTCTTCAGTCCAGGAGGGACACCGAGCTATTGAGTGGAATTAATTTTCAGCAGCGACCCATCTAATATGCAGAACATAGAAACATACATCCGTACTTACATACATACATATGTACATACATATTCAGGTATGTGAGGTTCATCCAACTCGCATTACCAAGGCTCATTGTTGTCGCTGGTCGCGTTGTCCTTATTGTTGCTGTGTGAGCAGGTGTGTGCCATGTGTGTCAGTCAGTGTGTAAAGTTATTAAAACCATTCAAAACGTTTACTTTGAATTCGTCTCACTCCACCCCTATCCCGGGATCCCATTCCAATTCGCATTCATATCATACACGCAGTCATGAGTGCGCGGGCCTGTAATTTGCATAACAACATGCCCCACCATGCCTGAGATCCGTGTCCGGGCCCATGCCAAGGCACAAATAGGTGTTCAAGGACCAAAACGGAACACATCCCATCGATAGATGCTGAATGACAAGGGTACGCTACGACCGACCAATTCATACAAAATGTCCAATCTACAAAATTACAAGCCCTTGCAGATTAGCAACAAATTAGCTCCTGGGAAGGGATAGGAGGGAGCTACGGGATTGACTATTGTTATTGGTCTAAGAACAGGACATTGCCTGGTTTCTTCATTATTTTACCATTGAAGAAAACGTTTGATAAAAACCATCAAATTTGTAGTTGAATATTAAATCTCTCAAATATTCAGGTCTGCCCACTATCGATTTTGAATTCATTTAAAGGAGTGCTTTACTTTTACAGGACGAGTAAATTTCTGTGTGCGCAAGTTCAATTCTTAGGTGACTCCACATTAAAGTCAAAGTCGATGCCCATTTTCTGTGCGACTTACAATGGAAAACATAGTAGGAGGGGACCTGTCTGCTCTGGCCCGGGTTCGATAAAGCCACATGCTCATGACACAGAAGTTCTGTCAGCTCTCCCCGAGATGGCCCAATAATAGAGATGACTTTACTGTATTTCCCGTGTATATGGGCCACGACAATGTCGGAAAGGTTGTTTGCACCATGGATGTATGTGAGGGGCAGAAGCAAAGCAACAGGAACAGCCAGTGCCGGCCAGAACCAGGGGGCCCGCATCAGCAATCCAACTTGTTGCCCGGCCAGAGCAGCTCCTGACAGTGAAACTGCAGTTTTTCGTGGCTAAAGGTGCACACACTTCGCACATGTCGTGGATGTCATGGACATACATATGTAGGGCCCTGCGAGCACACTCAGGTGGGTGTTAGATGAGTGCTTGGTGGATGGGAGTGAAGCTACATGGAGGTTATTTCGTTTGGATGAATGTGGCTTTTTTTCTCTGCCATCTGAGCAATTGGTTTTGCGGCCTTCCAGTCAAATGCACGTCGAAATGGCTTTATTCGATTCGGACCCATGGCTGTTGTTGGCCTGCCCCTGGTCACATCGAAGGAGTAGTGGATGGATATTCATTAACACATTCTGCTAAGCTACCAAAACTAATTTCGTTTTACTTCAAAGGGAAGAAAATAACTTTTCTGTGGTTTTTGTGACCCTCAATAAGTTGCTTTCTGCCAGTGAATCAGGGCGAATCTGGGCTGGGGAGGAGCGCAGAGTTAAATCTAAACCCAACATCCAAAAATCCAAGTACGCATGCCACAAAAACGTGTTTTTCCACTGCATAAAAGGCCCATTTGTAATTTTTGAACAGTTGAGGTGTGGTCTGCACTGAGCGAAAGTAAACAATAGGAAGAAACTCACAAACTCATACATATGGTCATATTTACATACATACATATAGATCATCAAAGAGGAGATATTGTTTATTAACTTTCTGCGAAAAGTTCTACAGTCTGACCCATTTATTAAAGATTTAAATCAGATTGTTCAGTGTGAGAGACCGACGAATTTGGCCGAAGGCATGTTGGCGTATCCTCCCGTTTTCTCTGGGGCAAATGTACTTGCATCAAATTATGCAAAACCAGCGATGGAGCTGAGAGACAAACAGCAACAGCCGAAACAGCTGTGTATGTGTCAGGGATGAGGCTGAGGAGATACGGAGAAGCACTTTATTTACCCGCTGGCACGTAAAAAGCTTTATCACCGATTCATTGTCGCCACAAAGATGCTTTATCGCCGCCAGACTACAGATTTCTGCGCAGCTACAAATATTAACGCCGCCATCTAGTACCTGTCTGTCCTGACTGGGGTATGTGAGGCAGGTACAGGCTCCGGGAAAAGCGAATATTACATCCCGCATTTATCTTCTGGGCAACGGCAACTTTGTCTTTAGTCATTCAATCCGACAGCCAGGAGTCATCGTCATCATCCGCCCAACGAACGCTTTTTGGGGATTATGGATAATCACCTCGAGAAAAGAGAAGCCCAGAGTTGAAAGCAGAGCGAGCAGCAGACTAACCTAAAATATACACATGTACATACATATAAGAATTATATTATAAGTATATTTAATAACAGGTAAGGCATCGGACTACTGAACCCTCGATTCGTAGTGCGTGTCCTGTCCGGCACTGCTACCTTCCCTTAAATGTACCTTGGCACCAGGATAGAGAGGCCCACAAAAAGAAGACGCATTGTTCATCGCGCTTTTTACTTTGGTGTGCCCACTCCACCATTTCCCCTACACACTCTATGTTTATTTTTACATAATTTTGTGAGCTTTGCGCCTCACTTTTAGTACATTTTCATTAAGGTACCCCAGTTGTTTGCTGGTCCGTTCCTCTGCAAATTTGTTTACTCCCAACTTCGTGAGGGTGAAAGTTTCCCGAGATGATGCGAAAGTTGTACTTTTCAGTGCATACGCTTAAGCGGATTGTTTATGATCCCAGGTGCGTGTCAGCTTGGCAAAGAAAAACAGAATGGAAAAGCGTACATACGATAATGCTTCAAAAAGGAGTATCATTCCCGGAAGAACCGAAGTTTGGTTCCATCTACGACTTTTAATTGCATTTCTTGGTATTTCTAGCATCTCTATAATTATGTTCAAGTTCAATGGAGTCCAATACGACAGCCGAACGCTTATGTACGGGTATGTATGGGTAGATACTTATGTATGTATCTACACATATAGATTTTATAATATTGTATTTTTTTCTTGAGGCACGGCGGGAGGCAGGATGGTTTCCCGTTACACTTTGGTGCCTGACCCAGTGCCCACAGGCAGCCAAAGAATATTCACCTTACTTTGCTGTAACTTTGCCGCCAGCGCTGTTCCTCGTATTTCCACTGAAATGGTTCTTTCGACTGTCATTTACATTGTGGCAAGGAAAATGAGTTTGGGAGAGGAAAAAAGGGAGAAAAAGGAAAACTAACTTCTCGTATTTTACTTTGTAACAGGCTGCTTCCCTTGTTACTCCCTTGTACTCTTTTGGGCTCAACAACTTTTGGCAGAAGCGCAAAGTCGGCGCAGAGAACTACAGGGATTTTTCATCTTTTTCCATGAGCCGTTTCCTTGATCATAAATACTTGCTCTGATCTTAGTAATATTAATCAAAATTGTTTGGGTAAATAAAACCATTGGGTTGTTCTAATAGAATTTTGTCTACAGTCAAGAAAAATTTCCTTTGAATTTACCATATCGAATCGGGAAGATAGATATAGTGATACCAAATTACGGTAAGTTTTTTAAAGGGTGAAAGGTCAGCCTAAGAAGGGTATTTATAGTTCCAGTTTAGTTTGTACAGCTTGACCACTCTTTCATCCTGCCCTAATGTGTTCTTTGCTTTCGTCGGGCCAACCAAATTGTAAAGTTAATGAGGGTCAAACAATATTTTTGTTGATTTGAATTTTGGGACAGAGTTGGCTGCCATTCCCGACGCCGGTGCTCTTGGTGCGCGATATTTTCCCGACTACGAAACGAAGCGAGGAGGAACGTTATGAGACGCTGGAACTTGTATACCCGGTAATCCGTCAGTACATTCATATTTACATACACATATGTAAGTATATATGTATGCAAACATATGTACATAAAGTAACCTTATGATTTTTTTTGAATTTTACATTTTACATTTCTTTTACATCTGCCATCGACCTAATCAACTAAATCACTTCTAACGCCAACACACCCTTTTAGCTAGTTCCCCTCCCCCTGAGCAACACACGAGAGAGAATGGGAAAAAATAAACAAAGCTGCTGGAAGGGGTGGGGTGTAGGCACTGGTCGTGATTTTCGTCATTCTGGGTCCGTTCCGATGTACTCTAAAGAACAGCGTTTTATTTTCAGATTTTCTCCCTTTTCTGGGTGCGGAAGGGGGCGAGGTAAAATTTTAAAATACACTTGTAACAGTGTGATAAACGCAAACTCACATTGCTAAGACCACAAGTACAATATACCCTTTTACTCTTCGAGTACCGGGTATAATTAGAGCAAGGAAATATGTTCACACATACAGGTGTACATTTATTCATCTGGGTGCATCAACGTGCATGAATGAAGACAATCCAAAGTTGTGACAACTAAGAATCTTCAATGTGCATGCACGCCTTGGTTAAAATCAAATTATAACTTTCGAGTATCCGCATGTACATTCCCAGATTGTGTCCATACAAAATTGATTGGGCAACTTCTGGCTTAGGTTTTATAAGCAAAACAGAATATAAATATCGCATATAATTGAAGTGTAAATTTTAACTTATCAGTAGCTAAACAATAACATTAGTAATTTAATTTTGCAAGTGCCACGAATCAGAACAATAATTTAGCAGATTGCCTTAAACTAAAATACCACTCTTGAATACCAAAAATATAATGGTAGCCGATTTGAAATGGGCCAGCCGCTACTGAATCAAAACTGTATCATGTTCCTGCACTGAATAAAAATCCAGAGTTTTTGCATTATTGTCCAGGGGAACCAGCAGCTCGGGATGCTTGGCATCATGGTAACACAGCTGGGGAACAATGTCGGTCAGCCGGAAACGCTTCATGACCAATCCTTGCAATGTTTGCACTGTAATCATTCTCGGCACTTTCTTCTCCCAGATCTCTCCGGTCGCCTGATGCACTATGGAGAGCTTGATCAGATTCGATTTCTTGACTTGTATGTCTGGAACAAAGTCTGCCGGAGAACCATACTCTACAAAGTGAGAGAAAAGCAAAATGTATAAAGCTAATCGACTGAAATTGAATGTGTGCGTACTTTTCACTAGAAACGGGTAAGTGCGATGCTTTCGGCAGAACTCGCGTAAAGCATCTGCTCCCTGTTGCGTCGCCTGCATCCACTCCAAGGAATATTTCTTCCAAATGTCGTACTCGGCGCCACGCCTCTCCCCAGCAGTTATTTTAGCTTTGTTGATAAACTGCAATCCGGCAATGCAGCCAACAGCTTTAGATACCATTTCATCAAAGTTTGACTTCAAATGCGGTGTCTTGCACAGATGATTCAGCTTCGGCAGCTTATCCAACTCGTTGAATGCAGCGGCCTGTGGAAAACATGATTTAATGGAAGACATCCAAACCGATCGCTGGCTCTTACCTCATTCCAAATGGGATTGTGGAGTAGGTTGAGTTTCTCCAGAGACACAAACATGTTGAGTTTGTCCTGAGGCTCACAGTCGGGCAACTTAATCTCCTCAATTCTGTTCTCTATGAGATTCAATGAGCGCAATGTGGTGATATTGCTCAACTTGACAACTTGATCGAAATCCATAAGGTTTGTGCGATGCAAGTCTAGTTCCTGCAGCTGAGTGAAAATCCGCTTGCAGTCGACCACAGCCAGTTGACTTAGAGGGTTCTCCTGCAGACTCAACGACACAATGTGCGGCCAGAGCAAGGCCGTCTGCATGACATCCTTCCAGTCAGTGAAGCCGCAACTACTTAAATTTATGTGCTTCAGATGACGGAAGGCAGGCTCCAACTCCGCAATTTGTGATGCCGAGGGCAAGACCAATCGATTAGAGCTAAACATTTAAATCAATAATCAACTGAACTAGTAATGGATTCGAGTGCGTACTCACCTAAGATTCAGATTCTTCAAGGATGGCAGCTGCTGCGTAATGCTGGCCACTGTTTCCCAGTTCCAAATCAGCGTGTGGTTCACATTCAACGTCGTCAACTGCGTAAAATCCTTCAGGTACCCTGCCGCGTTTACTGGCGTCTCATCGACGCTCACCTCCGAAAGTTGCTCGAACTTGCTTTGCTTGCGCGCTATCTTGTCCATCCCCACTACTTCGAATAGCGAGGCCTGAAGACTGGCCTGGGCCTCCCGAATCAACGATTCATCCACATTGCTCGAGTTGTAGTTCAGATACCGCTCGCGGGCAGCATCCTCCAGGCTGGCGCACGGACCCACCTTTCCCGGACGTATGAAACTGCCAGCGGTGGGCATTTGCGTTTGAAAGTATCGCTTGCCATCCACAATTCCATTGTGCTTGCCTCGCATGCCGTCATCCCACTCGATGCCCAGCCAAGTTCCCATATGCCCGATCACCTGTAAAATACACCCGTTGGAATCACTTCGTAAGCCAATGGGTTTTTTTGTCCCTTACCTCGCCCACATATCGCACTGTCCCGTAGTTGTTTGCTATTTTGATGCGTGTCCCCAAGGGATAAAACAGCTGCGTTTCATCAATAATCCCAACCATTGTTGGTGTTGGTGTTGTTGTTTATTCACACACACGCGCACACAGCACTGCTTTGTGTTTTTCGGTTTACAGTTTTTCCAAATTGGCTATGACTTGAGCCTCTAAAGAGTTTTCCCCGTTTTCACACGGACAGCAGGTTTTGTGAGGCGTCAATGATAAAACCTTTGGAATTTTTTCTGCAATGCAATCCAGTTACTTTATTTATTTTTGTTATTTTTTTTTTTTTGGTATTTAATCGCTGCCGCGAAATTGGATGGTCGCACGACGATGAATCCGCATTGACCGGGTGCTTCAGTTCGATGATGGGTCTGTCGATATTTTCTTGAAAAGAGTATGTTCGGTGTTTCTGTCGATATTTGTTGACGAGTGTTGCTATCGATGGTTGTTGATGAGGGCGGGCAATGTTCTTATAATTTAAACAATACGATGCTTAGTTTAAAGTGTGGTCGTGTGTAAGAGTTTAACAAAATATATAGTAGTGAAATGGATTGATGTGTATGTGTAGGTGTAGGTGTGTATTGCAACAGAAGGTTGCCTCAGAAAGTAGAAACAACAGAAGGTTGCTCCCCAAGGTGACTTCCGTTGGCACCGAGTTAACCCGACCTGCATAAAATCCAGTGTGTTTCGATTCACAACTCCAAATTAGCCTCATTAATAAATTTGGACAATTCTCTAAAAAAAAAAGAGGCTGCTTTGTGAGCAACAGCTCCTTAAGATCTTTAAAGCGATGAAAAGTTTTATATTTTTTCCTGATAATGGCATGTCGTTGGCAGGAGAAGATTTCATGTTCCGCATTGTCGAGAACGTTGCAAACGTCGCAATTGTTGGTGTTTCTGGCTTTGATTTTGTAAAAAACAACTCCGTCTGAACTTATTTTTAACTTTTCTTATTACTTCATCGAATGTTAGGGGTAAATTAAATAGTTTGCCTACATTAGTGGCTGATTTGGCTAGGATATCAGTCTTTTCATTAATGGAAATGTTCTTGTGACCGGGTATCCGGTGCACAATAAAGTTGCTCGTGAAGGAATTGTCCATGTTGAGGTGGATTTCGTCTGTTAAGTATGAATTTGATCCATTTCTCTTCAGAGCCTTTAAGGCGCCTTGACTATCACAGAGAATTACAGTTTTACTGTATCTTTTTATATTATTTTTTTTTTTAGGTTTTAAGTTACCGCTCTACCCTTAGGTAGAGGGGAATTATTTGGCCACCCGCCTTTCAAGGGGGAAATCGCCACGTCGTAATATGTAACTTGTTACAGGGTTGCTCCAATACTTACCTGGCGTAGAGGTTATGTTCCCCACGTGCTTGCAGTGTAATTAAATTACTTTATTTGTTTTGCGCATGCAAAATATAACTCTCTTTTTATATTAGATATCTTAACTGCCGTTAATGTACCTACAAGCTCTGCAAACACAGATGAGGAACTATTTTCAGTCCTGAACAAATAGCTAAAGTTATCTAAAGGGTAATCTAAGATACCTATGCCTGTCTTATCACCATTGATGGATGCATCAGTGGGAAGAATGTTCCATCCACCTGACACCCATTCTTCAAGCTTAGCTTGATATATCGCATTGCATTCCTCGTTTGAGATGTCAGTTTTTTTCCTGTCAAAGACTGACGGACAAATTAAGGCTGTGGGCTTGGCTCTTGGCTTCATTATTATTATCGAAAAGATCACTATATTCCTGGTACACAGCAGTGGATTTAATAACATCATTATACAAGGTCGGGTTTAGAGACTTTACTTTCAGTAGTTCTCTGACTGTCAGAATTTTAGCTCTGTGTTTGGGAGGTAAAATAGCAGCCAGATCAAAGATCAATAGTTCCATCGATAACAATACTTCCTTCACAATTGTTTCACTATCGATAGCTGTACATTATGGAGATTCCTGAAACTGATCACTTTGATAATTTTGCTTAATTTAAAGCAAATCATATGTAGTCCCGGGTACGACCTTCGAAATTATCAATTTTATTTATTTGATGGTCCGTGACAATAAAATGAACTACATTTTGTACATACACCCGATAACTTTACAATTTGGGTGGTTTACAAATGTTGCAAACCTTAATTTTTTTTATTTTCTTCTTGCTTGGCGGTCAAAATGCAAAATTGATTCAGAGAATCAGATCAATCAATGCATGGAGTCGAAACTAACACAAAACTGTCTCCCGGTGCGTAGTTTTTTTAAAACTGTATCCATCATTCTATTTTTATTGTCCATTCGGCCAACAACTCTTTCTTGAGTTCAAAATTTTTAGTAAAATATATTTTTTTTAATGTTCCCCCAAAATAAATTGAAGTACCTGGTCAATGCGGACTCATCGTCGTGCGATCATCCAATTTCTCTGTAGCGATTATATAACAAACAAAAAACGATGTTTGTAGATTTGCATATGTTTATTTAATATTTAATCATTTGAATAGAATTTCATTTATATGACTTGTATCTACATACATATGTACAGTTGTGTTCGATGAAATAGTAGTGCCGGACCTCCTCACATTCAAAGACTTTTTGAGACACTTCCAGACTTTCAATTTAAACAAATGACACCTTTTTGAATAGAGTGGAATGTAGGCTTGAGAAAATCAAAGAAATTGGTCGAAGGCAAGGTCAAGGTCTTCAATATCCTCAAAATTTATGAAAACAATTTTATATATTTTATTTTTTTTTTACGACAGCTCGTTGACGACTGGCTTTATATTTTTGAATTGCAAGAAGTCCCAGAAAGCTACGCGTTTGGTTCTGAAGGTATAGGGGTGTACGGCTAAAGTACAAATTCTTGAAAAAAACAATATTGGGCATGTTGGGTTAAGCCCTATGATTTCCAGACCATATGAAGTGCTACTTCCCATCCTTTCGTTGGAGTATTTCACAAAATTGTGTGGGCGAGCATACTTTTTCATACATAACATTGATATTCCAGTTGAAAAACACCTTTAACGAGAAGGGACGTGGGAGACGCTTTTTACGCGTCACAACTTTTATACCCGGCACTCAGTACAACATCTGCACCTCAGCGGTGTTTTGTCATATTTTACATATTTTCTTCATCTGTCATCTGTCATCTACATCTACATCACTTCTCACACCAACACGCTCGCCGCCCTTCCCTAGACCAACATACTGCAGACTAGCGGCAGAGGCTGAGGCAGCCAACAAATAATAGCTGCGGGACGGGGTGGGTTAAAAGTCCGCACAGGCATCGGCAGAGGGGCGGCAGAGGAAGGGGCCGAGTGAAGCAGAAGCAGAGTGTGAATGAGAGAATGTGAAAAGAACAACAAGAGCTGCGGGACAGGGTGGGTTTAGTCACTACAAATTAATTTCTTCATTCTGGCTATAATAATGATCGTCGCATCCCAATTTGGTGATCTAATAGATATGGACATTCCCTACGGAATGGCGGTTTTAGTTTTCTTTTATCTTCAAAATTGGAGATTTGTGGAGGTTTTCGCCCTTTTGGGGGCACATTTTTTTGGCTCTAGATTTTATGGTCTCTGAGATCCATAAAGCAACTATATAAGAAGGTCTCGTCGGAAAAAAACTATCATCATTTGAAGGCAATGTGAAAAAACATGATAATTGTTTCATTATTTAGTTTTTAATAGTTTGCTACCTGTTAGTAGTCTTTGTTTTGAAAAAAAATGTTGTCCGCAACCAACCTTCCGCGTCAACAAGCAAACGAGCACTGAGAATTGGGAAAAGCAGCGAGAAACTCTGCCACCGACGAGGCCTCCTTATATAGTTGCTTTATGCATCTCAGCATGGGCGCTCAACAAGACGGACGGACAGACGGCTAGACGGACGGACAGACAGACATGGCTCAATCGACTTGGCTATTGATGCTGATCAAGAATATATATACTTTATGGGGTCGGAAACGTTTCCTTCTGTGTGTTACATACATTCACTTTGTGCACAAATACCCCTTTTACTCTTCGAGTACCGGGTATAAAAATGGTAATCAGGACCATTAAAATTATGTGAAAATGTATTCCTTTGAATTTATTTGATTATGGTTAATCTGTAAAACATGAATCGTTCTGGACAAAGCGCAATCTTATCAAGGCAATTCGAGTAGTAGCACTCTCCGTTAGACATATAAGTGCCCATTGAAATATTTAGTCTTTCTTACAAACACCACCCCATAAATTGTGACTATCTGTTGATGCACATTATTAATACTGGCATGTGTAATTAAATGGTCTCTGTAGTCGACTAATCCAATGCACAATGTACCGTACCCGCTAGTCTATTGTTCTTTCGCTTTTGTCGCTATGTCGTCCGCTGTTTCTCTTCGCAATTTACGGTTAATTGCAGTTACGTGTGTTCTCTTGTGGGTAACGGTACCAGACGGGCTAGTCACCGGACTGCAACATTTCGGCTATTTGTAAGGTCAAAAAATCACTTTGGTAAATAATTGCAGTAAATGAACAAGATCAGAGGGTATACGATTAGACACATATGTGTGTCAATAAGTATGTATGCACTTGTAGAATAGTAAAGTTTGCTTTGGCCATACGGGTATGGCACGCCGGAAATATTACGTTGCCATGAGTTCTCTGCGTCACTCTCTCAGCCACTAATCCAATTTGGGTCCGACAGTTGCCTTGTCCGATTCTCAGTTATTATGAGTGCGCACCGTAGATTTGCAGACACATAGATTCATACATATATGTATTTTTAAATGTCATATGTTGCACCTCCTAGTACACAATCGTCGGCGAATGAATTTTTGGCGCCCAATGTGACAGGGAGAGAACTAAGCAGTGCCATTCGTCGCTCAGCAAAGCTCAGTACCAAGAGCGAAAGCTCGCTCAAGGACAATGAATGGTAGGGGAGGAAACGTGACTACCAGCTTAGGGAGGGAACAGCCGCTACGCGACTTGAACGACTTTCGCAGTCGTCTCCACAATCCGAAAACATTGTCCAACAGAAACGCCCGCAGCGCGCTATACTCCGCCATCCGCGTGTACTCTTTTCCCACAACTGCATCGTAAATTCTGAAAATTAAGTGAATGCAGATTGTACGCAAGAGCATAAGATGCTGAGAAACATGCGATAATGGAAAACTCTGAATTGTGAATTGCGTGAAAAGTTCGTCGGAGTGGTGATTATTAGTGGGTTCGGGGCGAGCTTTGCACAAGACCACGTGGCGTCCCAAAATCAGCCCACAGAGTGCGAAAGAGGTAATTGGAGGACAAATACATTCATATATGTATATATGTATGTATGTATGCTGAAAACGGAATATCGAATAGTAAACGTGCACATTGTATCGCCCCATGGGGCTGCGGGTTCGTTCCGCTGTAATCTGCGCACAGCTGAAAAAATAATTGTGCGACCGACAGGCGGCAAACAAATAACAACTGCAGTGCTTTTTAATCGGGTTAGTTGTTTGTGTGAAAGCTTCTTTGCTGTCTTGTCGGTGGGTGGTTGTGTGTTGGTTTGGGTGATATACTCACGGCATTACTGTTGTTTCAGTGTCCTGCCTCTCAAAGCTCGCACAAGCTGTGCTCTCTTGCTCTTGACAATGAAAAGCACATCTTCTGTTGAGGGTGATCCCCCCGCCGCCGCTTCTCTGCTCCACGCTTGACCAGGCCTGGTTTCCTATTCCTTGCTCCTTTCAAGTAGATCATGCGACGACGCGACTACCGTGGCGTGATTCAGAGGCAGGTGCAGGTAGCTTGTCCCTCAAAAGTGTGCTTCTAAAAACATTGCGGTCTTAAAATACATACCTACATATGTACATACATATGTACACACGAACTTGGCCCCGCCGCGGCTCGCCGTTAAGCATATGCACACATGCACATTATCCCACCCGGTGCTTTCTAAAAAAAAATATAATAAAAGGGTGGTCGGGAGAAATGATTGCGGTGGGGTGGCCTTCAGGTCTTGGCACCTGGCCAAACGGACAGCTGCGGCAACTGTCAGCGCTGACATGATTTCATACTCTTTCATTGTGTCTCCCCCGGTGCAGTGCCCAATTTATTTCATATCGCATTTGCTACCCAAGAACTTGTTTTCTCCCACACCTTCCTGTTGGAAGCAGGCTTGCTGTTGGTCTGGTCACTTCCGAGTGCGAGTGGCACATCTCGCCTCTGCCTTGTCACCGATCCAAAGGGGAGAGTGGCCAGCGGTAATTGAATTTGAAGATTTGCTCACCGCTAATAACCGATCTTTGCGAGTTTTCAACTACCAGAATAGCGTAGCAAACAAACAAACAAACTCTCAGACAAAAGAAACCCCCAAACAATAAGTAAGGGGGTTCTTCTTTTCTTTATTGGGTGGGCTGGCTTGGTATCCATGGATATTTCACGTTTTTGACGCAAGACCACCCCTTTTACTTTAGCCGGGTGGAAGGCAAAGCAATGGTGTTCATTCCATTTAAACGCAGTATGTAAACAATTGTAGTGTATTTGCATGCTCTACCATTCAAAACTGCATTCGAATATTTTCTTACACCCATAGAGCAGTTCTTAAATCGGCTTTGCCCTTTCAGTGGCACGAAATGTGGTTAATTTTTTATGTCAAATCTTAGGACATGGGTGGGACAGAATCAATAAAAAATGGGTGGATAAATATTAAAATTTGTAAGCTCAATGTCAATATTATTTACAGAATCGGAAATAAGAAGTACAAGTAAGCCAGTTACCCGACAAGTGCTGTGTCCACAATGGAATGGGACTGGAGTTGGGCCGTTGGAGGCATTACCGCTGAGGTTCCCAGGACAACGGGGCCCGAGTGCATAAACTATATGACGGATCGGAGACGCTGGATAGAGACGGTGCTGCTGTCGGCCCTCTTTGTCTTCATTATGCACAGGTCGTGGAAGCGTCTAGCCCCCATAAAACTGCCGCCACTCCATGAGATTCAAAAATCGCACAGCCCCACGCGGCTGTTCCTCCTAGTCGCAATGTCCATGGTGTTTGGCATTGAGATGGGCTTTAAGCTGTCTGGACAATCGATGATCTTCGCCTTGAACCCCTGCCACGTGCAGACGTGTCTACAGGCAAGTCTTGCTATAGCGATTACCCATGCAGACACCACCTGAATACAATGCACTCATTTCCAGATCTATCTCCTGGCCGCCAAGCCCACAAAGACAACTACGGCAATGTTTCGGATACAAATGAGCAACCTGAACGGCCCTTTCTTGGCCTTTCTCTTCCCCGAGGTGGAGGGCCGCACTTATCCCTTCGAGCAGTCCACGTATTGGATACAGCATGCGCTGCTCTACATTATACCCATTTACATTATCCGTAGCGGTAAGTGACAGAAGTACACAAATCCATTTCTTTCCCCAGCTTAACTCTAACTTTTGAGGGTAATTTCAGGAGCGTACTCCGTGGAGGACCTTGGCGACTTCCACTGGACAAAAATTGGAACAGCTTTCATGCTGTTTTATCATTTTATTTTTCTCTCCCCACTATCCATAGTAAGTCGTCGAAATGCAGCTGTGTATGTACTTACAATGTTATTATCCTTCTGGTTTATATTCCAGTTAACTGGCATCAATCTGGATCACATGCTGTGTGCTGCCATGTCTGACCCATTTCAGGGCCCCAACTACAGACTTTTTGCTTGTTGCCATCAGGCTTTGCTCTGCCCGCTGCTCAGCAAGGGAACCGTGCTCCTGTTTGGCCGCCGGATGAACGCCTCCAGTGAGAATGGAGTGAGGATGAGGAACGTGGGCCGTGAGACTTTGCCAGCGGCAGGGACCGAGGCGGAGGCTGCCATATATCATCAGCGTACGCAGGAGTACGCCACAGCAGAGGAGGCCACAGATACATTAATGCGGCATCGGTACAATGCACAGGCAGCGGCGGCATCATCGGGTGGAATGCATTCGCATGACGCGGAGGAAATGGCGGCCATATACGACGCGGCGGAATACAGGATGCCCACAACCAGGATCGACTAGTACACAGCGAAAGACAGGGCCTAGCAATATGGTGTATGCCCACTATGCATGTCAATTCTTAAATTACTTTAGCAACTTTCTGTGTGGTCTGGTCTTCTCCGATCCGGTCCACGCTTCGTAGTTAGACCCCACCCCGCACCCATCATAAACAGAGATACAGAGGATTTTAGCTGATCTGTAAACTGAGAGGTAGAGATGGTGAACAAAACACGTGTACATACTATACAACTAATGCTACAAATTCATGCTCACGAGGTTACACTTCTAAACAAAACCAAAACAAAGAACAAAAAGTTTTCAAAGATTAAATTTGTTCAGTAGAAACTTATTCTGATGATAATAATTATACCTACAAAATAAGTATGTTATCTGTAAGTGTGAATGTCGAAAAGTGAAAAAAATAAATAATCAAAATATAATAGACGGTAAACTGTCCGGAGTGGAAACTTGAATGGTCTTTAAGCAATCACAAATTCGAATATTTTCAAAATAGGTGTCCGAATTCATTCCCCTTATCGCAAAAATATATCGATAGGTTTTTGATCGGCGCGATTATTACCACCTGCCTTAATGTCTGTTACATTTAAAAATTGCATTTTATTCAAGGACCGTAATCATTATAAGCTATATTTTAAAATGCATTCAATAATAATTTTTCTTAAGTTTTCATCATAATAATTATTATTAATAATTATAAATATTAAATAGGTTTCAATAACAACGAGAAGGGACGTGTGAGACGCTTCTTCCGCGTCACAACTTTTATGCCCGGCGTTCAGTACTACTTTTGCACCTTAGCGGTGTTTTGTAATTTTTTTAAGTTTAAGTTTTTAGTTTTCTTTTATCTTCAAAATTGTAGGTTTGGGAGGTTTTCGCCCTTTTGTGGGGACTGAAGGGGGCGGGGCTAATTTTTGAAATACACTTGTAACAGTGTGAGCATACAGAAGTCTCGATACAAAATTTGGTGGCTCTAGCTTTTATGGTCTCTGAGATCCACCGCTTAACAAGTCGGACGGACAGACGAACGGACGGGCAGACAGACATGGCTCAATCGACTCGGCTATTGATGCTGATCTCTCCTGAACTGAACTGAACCTTCTGTACATTACATCCATTCACTTTCTGCACAATTACAATATACTCTATTTACTCTTCGAGTTCCAGGTATACAAAAATAAAACTCAACTCGACCATGTCAAAAACGTTGAGATTTCGATGGCAACCAATCTGGAATTTCATGCCAACCATGAGTTGGTAGTTGATGTTGCCTAAATGGCATTTGTTGTGTTATGGTCGGAAATATATTCTCCAATGTTGAATGTCAAACATCAAAATCGAGGAATATAATTTTGATCGATATATTTACGGTATATTTGTATATTTCGAAATGTTTTTGAGGGTCAGACGGTATATCTTATAGATAGAGCCGGTCACACTGGGCTTGTGTTTACATGGTGCCGCAGCGCAGGGAAAATTCTGCCCCGAATAAAAAAAACGTGCTAAATATTAGAACTATTCAACCGGGCGCCTATTTGTTCGCACTAAAATAATGTGAAAAATCGAAAACATATTCTTAAGATTGCAGTAGAATGTTTGTCGGGCCGCTGTAAAATACTGAAAATCCTATGGAAATCAGAAGAAAAGTGCCTAATCAAATAAAAAGAAATAAAAAGCTTTGAGCTATAATAATTTGATAACAATAAGCAACGACGGTGCTGAATTTCAATTTAATTGAAAGTTCTCGGTGACAGCGACGTTGACGTCGCAGATTTTAATAAGAATACAACGACTGTAGCTGTGTGCCGCCATGTGTATAGTATATAATTGTGTTTGTGTGAGTGAGTGAGCGCTGAAGATGCGCGAAAACGTAAATTAATTGCAACAACAAAACGTGGGGCCAAAAGGTGCGAATGAAGCGCAAGAAAAAGAAAAATCAATAGAAATAGAATGCAAATCGTTGGGGATTTCAGCAAGTGCTACCGAAAATGTATCGATATAGTGGAAATCAAAGCAATAGAACAACAACCGCAGCAAACAAATCAACGCTATTAATAAATATAAATAATATCTCGTTGGGAGCGACGGCTGCGTAGACGTTGGCGTTTCGCCTACGCAGATGATGCGTTGCATATGCGGAATTGCGTAATTTGCGGCAACTAAATTGTACAAATCTAAGGAAAGCCAGAAAATACAACTTAAGTTTAAAACAAAGTTCGTTAAAACAAAGTCGACACGCCGTAGCGCCTCTAATTGTGAGAGTGTTGTTCTGTTTTTTTGGCCCAAGTTCATTTTCGTATCTGTGTGTGAGTGAGTGTAAGCTCAACAACAACATGGCTGCCGCAACAGATGGCTCTGCCAGAGCAGCAGCGGCAGCTGCGTCAACGTTGCCGCGAACGACGACCACATCGACGCCGAATGGCGGCACTGTAACCGGCAAACCCCCAAATTCCGCAGCATCAGCAACCGCATCCTCCTCCACCACCTCCTCATCAAGCTCGTCGTCAGCGTCAGCAGGGCTGCCGGCCGCCGTCTCGCATTTCTACTACAAACATGGCCTCTTCCTGTCCAGCTATCCTACATGCGCCTCCAGTATAGCCTTTGTGGCGATTTTACTTTCGTGGTTAGTGGGATAATATTCAAATACACAGGCATATACACACATATGAATGTATGCATGTACATATGTACATACATATTTGTATTATACAACTGTGTAGGAATAAGAACCAGCAGGGTGAAATTAAAAAACGCAACACCCAAACGATGAGCAACTAGTTTTGAACTTTGGAAAATAATCAATAGTTTGGAAATAGTATTTAACTTTGGCTGTAGGTGTGTCTTGTGTGCTTCCTTAATCTGTTATTACTACGACACTTCATGCCCGCCACAGTCACCAGGTCACTGGAAAAAGCTCAAATACTCGATTTTAGCAAAACTGCACTCACAGTTTGATAATATTATTGATTATAAGTGGAATTTGTTGAACCCCACACACTGGGTGTTCGCCATGCGCCTATATAAATAGCACATATGTATGTATGTATGTACATACATACGTATGTTTCTGTTGGGATGTACTACATATTTATTTATATGTGTAGTTTATAATTATGAAGTAATGACAACTGATTTGTGGTTGGCAATTCTTACTTATTGAAAGAATAGGAAGAAGGATTAATAGTATCCATAAAACCACTACTTATTGTACATATGTACACTCCCAATCAGACGAATAGACTCACGAGTTTTCGAAAAGAAAAAAGTTTCTAAAAATTCAGCAACGAATGATAGTGGACAAATTTATTTTTCCATTAATCAAGATTCTTTTCCTTATTTAAAAAGTAAAGAATTCGACTTCTAAGGGAAAAGGTTTTTTTATGAATTACTTTCTGTAAATACCCCAAAAAGAAGGCCCGTTTTACCGATCACTCGAATAGACTCAATGATGAATTTTAGCAAAATTATTCAAAAGCTTTCTAATACATTTTGTTTTTATGATGTTTGGAGCTTAACTAATAATGTTTGTGGGAAACTTTTTTGGAATTGCTTGGTAATGTCCTTCATGACATTAAAATGAAAGGGATTTCAAAGGGTTCAATTAAAGCTGCAGACCTGTCTGATGCAATTATGTAGTGTTTAAATTCTTAAAATTGTTGACAAGACTCATATCTTTTACGTAAAAGTTATCCTCATGCGATCCCTGTAAAATTCTGATCAGGAGAGAAAAAAAACTTCCAAATTATGTGATTGATTTCTATATCAATTTATCGTTATATTTCGTGCGAGTATTCTGGTGAAACTAGCCGTTCTATGCTACAAAAATGTAATTAGCATTGTGTTAATATTGAAATTAGACAAAAGTTCTCCTTTTACTGAAACTCGCAAGGATACTTGCTTTGTTGTCGCGCGTGTCATGACACCGGAAACCGGAATTTTTCGTATCCGTTTTTTTTTATAAAAGTTTTATTTTGAAAAGAATAGATCGACTCCCTCCCTTTCATTTTAATGTCCTGAAGGACATTACCAAGCAATTCCAAAAAAGTTTCCCACAAACATTATTAGTTAAGCTCCAAACATCATAAAAACTAAATGTATTAGAAAGCTTTTGAATAATTTTGCTAAAATTCATCATTGAGTCTATTCGAGTGATCGGTAAAACGGGCCTTCTTTTTGGGGTATTTACAGAAAATAATTCATAAAAAAAACCTTTTTCACTTAGAAGTCGAATTCTTTACTTTTTAAATAAGGAAAAGAATCTTGATTAATGGAAAAATAAATTTGTCCACTATCATTCG
The DNA here is from genome assembly GCF_900245975.1 of Drosophila guanche. Lineage (NCBI taxonomy): Eukaryota > Metazoa > Arthropoda > Insecta > Diptera > Drosophilidae > Drosophila > Drosophila guanche. The sequence continues at coordinate 17,784,454 of NW_022995743.1, read as the reverse complement.
TTGCAGGATTTTTAGAAACTTTTTTCTTTTCGAAAACTCGTGAGTCTATTCGTCTGATTGGGAGTTTATGTATGTAAGCACTAACCACCAGTATTTTGATTTTGATTTTGTTTCTAAGTTTTTTTTTTTCTCTCTTTATATTTACAATCTGTTTTTTTAAACAATAAGTAAATTATATAATTAATATTCAATTAACAGAAATAGCAGTTTTCCAATGAGCCCTGCTATTATATATAACATCTTTTCAGTTTGTTGGATTTATCTATCAGGGATATCGAGAATGTGGTATCTTTTCAGTCTTCTTACTGTTAGGCTATTGTCTAATAGACTTAAGACTAAATTATTTTCGTGGTTGTGGAGTCTGTCGATGTATTTCTTACTAGTTTTCTTTATTTCTTCTTAAATTGTTGGAATATTCAGATCTTTGTGGATGTTTGCATTAGATACGTTTCTAAGCTTGAAATAAAAATGTCTAGACTTGAGGTACGCCGGAAATATTCGATTCGGAAGATTTGAAGATTACTTTGAACTATTAAACATATCCGATATCCTGAGAAAGAAGAGCATTTCCGCCGGTTACTCATAGACCAATCCAAACCCTAACCAAATCAGATCGATTGGGGTGTCTATAAGCTGGATCAGCGCAATCCGATACCTGCGCTTATCAGCATCGAGTTTTGTTTTTAGTAGCTGCCGAGTCTAGTAATAATACTTATCAGGACGCTTATCAGTGGCAAGCGACGTGGTCGCATTAGTGTGGTGGCCAAATGGTGGCATTGCTGCCAAGCAGCCGATGGCCTGTCAACCTTGAAAACATTAAAATTCGAATCAAGAATCATATATGTATGTATAGGATGTACATTAAATGTATAAGTTGTAGAAGCTTAGGGCCGGCGATTAGGCGAAGAGTGGGAATGCTTGGGACACGCGTTAGATGACGAAACACCGAGACCAAACACGAACACGCGCCAGGTCTTAAAATAGCTAACCAGCCGAGCACTTGAGCTAACCACCACTTCATATCTCCCTCACTCCCTTCTGATAGCTATCCGCTGATCAACATACCGTTGCCGGGAACCATACCTACAAAGATAGTGCTGCCGTACGAGGCCGAGTCTTTATTGGCCTACAATCACAGTGGAGCGTTGACGCCTTCCGTAGCCACGGTCGGACCCGATCCGCCGCCTGATGCCCCAGCGCACTTATTCAATGGAAGTGGCACAGACCGCAGCCTGCCCCCGCTGCTCCCCTGGGCGCAGAGCAGTCCAGCCCTCTTCTACGTCCAGCAGATCACACTGCGAGCCAGTGTGCTGCCCTGGAGCGATGGGATGCAGCTAATGGATGCGTTTCGTGCGCCGCTTTACGAAGTTTTTAAATTGCTCGAAATTGTGCGCAATCATCAGAGCAGCGAGACGTGAGTACCACTTCCAGACACTGTCAAAGTAATTGAATCAAATTTCGTCCATATAATCCTCCACAGCCAGCGCACTCTCGAGCACAACTGCCTCCACGTGGAGAACGTGAAACGCGGGGTCCAAGGGCAGCTGGATCAGATCTTTCCCGAGTATGGCTGTCTGCTCCTCTCCCCGGCCAACCTCTGGACGCAGAACGCTCAAAACTTCACCAGAGACACGAATATTCTGAACACGATATTTCAATATCATGTAAGTGGTCAAGCATCCGCACCCGCAGCCGGAGCAGCCTAATGCGTTTTTTCTGTCTATTCGAATTGCATGCTAATAAACCCCAAATCGTCCAAACACTCGTGTCTAAGTGGAAAATGAGTTGACTTAACCCTCGAACGCTACGCTTGTCTTATCAGTTAACTTTTGGATTACGAACGAATTTGAAGCTGAGTCACATTTTAAATGAATATGGCATCCGCCACCTGTTGGTTTCGGGATCTAGAGAATTGAAAAAATTTGTAGCAGAGAGGTAGTAGGGCGCCGACTCCTGTCCCTCGGTATTTGCGAACTGCAAACATTATAGTTTCGATAGTCGAGTCTCGCGGCGACTGCATTATGCATAGCTTTTTCGCAGTCTAGACTGCAAGACCTTTGGTAGTCCATAGGTACCTACATACATACATACATATGTACATATATGAATGCATTTACTTTACCCTAACGAGGTATCTAAACCGAGTTGTTCAGGCGTAATAAATAATAAATAAAATCGAGCGTACATAAAGTACCCCCATACATGCATGTCGACAGTTCCAGATGGGCTGTGTTATATTGTATATCTTCCCGATTGTATGAGTGTATGATTCACCCTTGACTAGATTTACTTGACGATAGCTTATGCCGTGTGTGTTCAAATTCCGTCAACTTTTATCTCCATAAAAGCCTGGAGCTTGTTGCCCAATTAGCGAACTCTTCTCCCGAACTCTCCCTCTCACTTTAATGTTAAACAAAACGAGAAGGGACGTGTGAGACGCTTCTTACGCGTCACAACTTTTATACCCGGCACTCAGTACTACATCTGCACCTTAGCGGTGTTTTGTCAAATTTTTATTTTTTTCTGTCGTCTACATCAACAACACTACTAACTCCAACACGCTCCTTTACGCTCCACGTTCTCGCCTCCCTTCCTTAGACACTGCAAATCCACGGCAGAGGCCGAGGCAGAGAAGCAGAGTGTGAATGAGAGAATACGAAAAAAACAAATATAAGCTGCGGGACGGGGTGGGTTTATCCACTGCAAATTAATTTCTTCATTGTGGCTATAATAATGATCCAATAGGATCCAATCCAATCACCCAATTCGGTGATCTGATAAATATGATCATTCCCTACGGAATGGTGTTTTTAATTTTCTTTTATCTTCAAAATTGTAGGTTTGGGAGGTTTTCGCCCTTTTGGGTGGGCGGAAGGGGGCGGGGCTCATTTTTGAAATACACTTGTAACAGTGTGAGCATACAGAATTCTGAATGCAAAATTTGGTGGCTCTAGATCCAGGCGCTCAACAAGACGGAAGGACAGACGAACGGACGGACAGACAGACATGGCTCAATCGACTCGGCTATTGATGCTGATGAAGAATATATATACTTTATGGGGTGACTAGCTGACTGAAAATGGCCATACGACAGCTTATACTGCTGAAAAACATGGCATTAGTCAATCGGTGGTGATCAGAGTGAAACAGCAAAGAAAAAATTGCCCTAGCTCAAGATGAGCATATTGTTGATTAGAAAATTTATAAATATAAAAAACGGAAAGTGCATAAATAAGTATGCATGCGAGTTTTTTTAGTTTTTTATTTTTCGCTATTTAAAAGCGAGGTATTTTTCGGGGATTGCCTATTTGTTAACATGTATTGTGAACATGTACTCATCATTGCTCTCCACTATATATCAATATACATTTCTGATAATGAAATAATGAGGGATTCATACATACGTTCATACATGCATAGGCGCTCACATTTACCAATTAACTGGCAAATCAAACCGATTAACTCTACTCCGAAATGCGGAAGATTTTTTTCCCCGGGGAATCAGGAGGAAATTTATACGAGGATTTAGCTTGCATTTCCCATACGCACTAACCTCTTGTGGCTAGAACCCAGATGGACTTGAGGGCCATCAATAATCCCTCAATAACCTCTTTCATCTACTGTTATTGTTTCAGAATCTACAAAAGTCGAAGGTATCCACAGCGGAAATGCTATTTGGACTGCCCATGCAGGACACTGGCTTCAAGCGCTACCCGCTCCGAGCACGCGCCAGGATAATTCAGTATGCCCTGACGCTGGTTCTGAAGCACAACGATGTGGATTATCTGGAGACGCTGAAGGAGAAGCTGCTGCGCTACTATCCGCCGATGCCGATTTCTGCGACCGGGGAGGAGCCGTCGACCATAACGTACATCTTCTACCCGGGAGAGTACAGGATGTGGGAGCTGGTGCCCTACACAGTGGCCTTTGTGCTGGTTTTCGCCTACGTCTACTTCTCCGTTCGTAAAATTGATGTGTTTAGATCCCGATTTCTGCTGGCTCTGTGCAGCGTCATCACCACCGCCGGCAGCCTGGCCATGTCCCTCGGTCTGTGCTTCTTCTTTGGCCTGACCATTTCCCTGCAGTCAAAGGACATATTCCCCTACCTGGTAATTCTGGTGGGCCTGGAGAACAGCTTGGTCATCACGAGGAGTGTGGTGTCCATGGACGAGACGTTCGATGTGAAGATTCGAATCGCACAGGCACTGAGCAAGGAGGGGTGGCACATCTCCAAGACGCTACTGACAGAGATTACCATTTTGACTATTGGCCTGGCAACCTTTGTGCCCGTCATCCAGGAGTTCTGCATCTTTGCCATCGTCGGATTGCTCTCAGACTTCATGCTGCAGATGCTGCTCTTCTCCACCATCTTGGCCATGAACATCAAGCGGGCGGAGTATACCACAGAGGCCAAACACCTGCCCAAAATGATGCTCAGCTGCACTCAGGGAGCGGGACGGCAGGATTTCCGTTTCTTCGGCGCCGCTCCGACCCTGCCTCCGTTTGTGCCAGGCTCCTTTCAGCGGTCGCAGTCCCATCCGAAGCTTTGCTTTGCCGATGCCGCTGCCGGAGAGCGGGCAGGCCTGGTCAATGGGCACGGGCACTCCACGCAGGAGCAGCGCATCCCCAAGCGTATCAAGATCGTCAACTTCTGGGCCCGCACGCGCTTCTTCCAGCGCGCCTTCATGGTCTGGATGATTGTGTGGATCTGCTCCATCGTTTACAACTCCGGTTGCCTGGAGCAGCTGTTCACCATGCAGAGCAACGGGACCATGACTGGTACTCTGGAGCTGCAGCGGCGCCTCCAGGCGGGTCGCGGAGCAGTCAGCAGCTTCTTCGAGGGACTGAAAGCTGATGGGCATCGAACCCCAACTAGCCCCCCAAGCAGCAACGGGTTTAGTACACCAATAGACCCCCGTTCTGAAAACGACATTAATGAAACGGCCGAAGAGCTGCTGCGTCTGCGATATCCCAACTTTGACCAGAACTATTTTCTTTCGAATTTCCACTGGTCGACTATTATGAAGCAGTACAACATATCGCTGAGCGGCCACTACGTGACGCTGCTGCCCACTATCAGGCTGAGTCATGCCATAGCGCCGGAGCTTGCCACTCTGCTGCGCAATCCCCAGGAGCAGCTGCAGCAGAATTTCCAGTGGAAGGCCCTGGCTGCTGCACTGGATCCGCTGGACTTCAACGATGACGACGTTCGCAGAGAGTCCCCGATGGTGATGCCCGGCGGAATGCCGCTCGTTCCCAAGAGTCCCATGGAGATCTTCTTCGCCATCCTGCTGTGCTGCATCAGCATTTTCGTTCTCTGCTACACGATGGTCGTCTTCTATCGATGCATCTGCACCAGAAACTACGCCGAGTGGCGTTCCAGCTGGAACGAGTCCGAGGCCCCCCACAAGCAAACCGAACAAATACTCGAGGGCGTTCCCACGCAGATCGCCGGCCATAAGCATCGTATCGAGTGCCTGGTCTCCGACGGGTCCTACATCATAAGCTGTTGCCTCAAAGGACAGATTCGCGTATGGGACGCACGCAGCGGCGAGCGACTGGCGAGTATCGGGCGATCAGAGATGCAGATATCCCAGCCGCGACAGGACGGACAAACACTGGTGCGGAAGCTGCCCGTTTCACCAGTGTGGTGTCTGGACTACTTTGATAATCTCATTGTCGTCGGCTGTGCCAACGGCCGTGTGGAACTGTGGGAGTCCCCGGCAGGCGTGCTCAAGTGCGCCTACCAGGAGGATGCCCAGCGCAATCAGGGCATCACGCACATCCATTTAAACGGCGATCGTGTTATTGTAGCGCGCCTCAATGGACGCCTCGATTTCTACCGTCTGGAGACATACTACAAAGGCAAGCAGATCGACTGGGGGTTCACCTCCGCGTACCGACGCAGTAAGTACACATAACAGTATTCGCCGATAACTGGAGATGTATTAAATTGATGTTTCTTTTCCTTCCTCTAGCTCACGTGCGGACTGGCTCGACCGGCAGCCTGGGCCTTATGATGCAGCAGCAGCAGCATCGCTGCCAGCAGGACACAGTGCAGAAAACCACCAAGGAGGAGATGAAGATCACGCTGGAGGGAGTGCGCCTCGCACACCAGCAACCCATTACCTGCATGCAGGTGGTTAACGACATGGTATTCACCGGAAGCCAGGATCACACGTTAAAGGCAGGTTTAATTTCCCTAAAAATGCACCATACAAATGCTCATCTGCGCTGCTCTCTTCAGGTTTATTGTCTCAACAAATCGGATGCGGAGTACACATTGCATGGACATTGTGGACCAATAACTTGCCTGTTTGTGGACCGCTGGCAGCCTGGCACTGGCGGATCAGGATCGCAGGATGGCCTCCTCTGTGTTTGGGATCTTTTTACTGGAGCCTGCATGTATAACATCCAAGCTCACGACGGTGCTGTCAGTTGTCTGGCCTGTGCGCCCAGCTACGTGATATCGCTGGGCACAGATGAACGGATCTGTGTGTGGGAGCGATTCCAGGGAAACCTGCTGACTACCATCAACATCTCCAATGCCTATTCGAGTCTCTTGATGCTCACCCCGTCGCTGCTTGTGACCAGCAAAATGGGTAAGTGCCGTTATCAGACGCCTCGTGAAAAGCAATTGAATATTTATGTGACTTTGGCAGGATCTCTGATCGTCTGGGATGTACGTACCGGACAGCCGGCCCGCGAGGTCAAGCTGGACTTTGCCAATCTGCAGCTGTGCCCCAAGACCATGATGCTTGCCTGCGACTCTGTGGTCTGTGACTATGGCAACGAAATACGTGTTGTCCGTTTCCCCATTGTGGCCGACAAGTGCCACTGAGGGCGCGAAATAAAAGGAATTATAAATAAAGCTAGCACATACATACATACATACAGTGGCGGAAAAAATAATAGAAACATTTTTTTCGATTTTTTTTTAAATTTTGTTCTGGGAACATTTTTTATACCCGGTATTCGAAGAGTAAATAGTATGTAACACACAGAAGGAAACGTTTCCGACTATATATTCTTGATCAGCATCAATAGGCAAGTCGATTGAGCCATGTCTGTCTGTTCGTTCGTCTTGTCGAGCGCCTGGATCTCAGAGACCATAAAAGCTAGAGCCATCAAATTTTGCATTAAGACTTCTGTATGCTCAGACTGTTACAAGTGTATTTAAAAAATGAGAACCGCCCCCTTCCACCCCCGCAAAAGGGCGAAAACCTCCCAAACCTACTATGTTGAAGATACCATATATATCAGATCACCAAATTGGGATCCGATTGGATCATTATTATAGCCGCAATTGAGAAATCCAGCCTGTCCCGCAGCTTTTTTTGTTATTTTCACATTCTCTCATTCACACTGTGCTTCTGCTTTTCTCGGCCCCTGCCTCTGCCGACTTCAATATAACAAAAATTAATTTGCACAGTTTTTAGGCCCAGAAAAAATAATAGAAACGAAGTCTAATCTTTTCATAACTTTTCTTAAAACGGGTTTAAGCGAATTATATTGGTAACAAATCATAAACTAACGGCCAAAGAAGATATAAAATAGCTTTTACTTTTACTGTTGATCCGGTTGTGTTTGTTGTTGTTAGAGCTTCAGAATGGCTCGCGGAGGACATTGTGCGGATATTAAAAGAACAAATATCCTTACACCAGGATATGAAGGTCACACAAAGTCAGATAGTGTTACGATTCTAAAATGGGTTTAATAAAAGCTTTTTCGATGATTCAGGACAAAAAATAACGAAACACACGCGGAAGAATGCACGCAACATCGGTTTAATTCGACAAACCGCCTTGTTCGAAAAAAAAAAAATTCTTTCTCTCTTCGGAAAATTTGAAAAACGATCTCAATGCATCGGTTAGTAATCGTACTATATGACAGGATGATTTAAGTCAATAAGTCAATCAATAAGTCAAGGTACTCAATGCCTCTAAGTGCATTTATTTCGTATAGTCAAAAAAATGTGTTGTAGGCAAGTGAAACTTAAGTCAATTTGCTCAGATTTGTTAGGAAAATATCATATCTATCAGATTACCAAATTGTGATCCGATTGGATCAGTATTATAGCCAGAATGAAGAAATTAATGTTCAGTGGCTAAACCCACCCCGTTCTCTCATTCACACTCTGCTTCTGCAGTGTGAGGCTCTAGGGTCGGGTCTAGGGCGAGCTAAAGGAGCGTGTTGGCGTAAAAAATCTTGTAGATGTAGATGGCAGATGAAGAAAGTATTTAAAATTTGACAAAAAAAACCCCTAAGGTACAGATGTAGTACTGAGTACCATGTATAAAAAATTGTGACGCGTCTCACACGTCCCTTCTCGTTTGATTTTCAAAGAAGGCGGTGTGTCGAATTAAATTGTTGTTATTTTTGTCCTGAATCATCGAAAAAGCTTTTATTAAACCCATTTTAGAATCTTAACACTATCTGACTTTGTGTGACCTTCATATCCTGGTGTAAGGATATTTGTTCTTTTAATATCCGCACAATGTCCTCCGCGAGCCATTCTGAAGCTCAAACAACAAAAAAACACAACCGGATCAACAGTAAAAGTTATTTTATATCTTTTTTGGCCGTTAGTTTATGATTTTTTATCAATATAATTCGCGTAAAACCGTTTTAAGAAAAGTTATGAAAAGATTAGACTTCGTTTCTATTATTTTTTCCAAGACGAACACGGGGTCTTCATACAAATCGGTATACACTGCTAAAGAAACTTACGAAAGAAGCCCAAAAGAGGGTCCTATATAAAGCCCTAATATCCTGCAACCAAAACCACTTGCTTTGATGTAAACAACTTTCACCAAAAACAAAATATTTGTATTCAAGGTGAATGCGCCTGTCGTTTATAATTTTTTTTCCGCCATTGTAGATGTAGGTTAACTTTCGGATCTTTATCGCCTTCAACTCGGTAATCTACCTGTGTGGCAGGGTCCTTCCTTTACGAACTAATTATTTAACCAGTGGCGTTGTCTGTAGACACTATGACTATACGTTTTAAGTTTTAATACTTGTACGCTGATGAATGTCTGCTAACTCCAGAGATAGGCTAAATACATACATAACTACTCTAAATGAACAATGATATATGTATGTATGTACATATATTTACCAATATAAATATATTTTTGCATAACTACATTTACTCTATTTACATAGTGTCTTACAGCGCTTAAGAATAACATTAAATGACGAAATGTTATACATAATTCAATATTTATTACGCTTAATTTTCTATATGGAAATACAAAAAATGGAACGAAAATAATCGAAATATTAATATATATTAATATTTTTTTGTTTTTTCGCCGAGTTATCGCGTTTGTCATGATGGTGTTATCTTTCCACCCGGAGCGGAATAACAAGAAATTCTAGAGATTAATAAATTATCTAATCGAGCGGTGGCCGAGCCCTTTTGAATTTGAAAGAACACCGACAACACAAAGTTCTCGGGGATTCTCTGTTGCAGCGATAGTGGCAATTTGGAGCAGGACGTGCCGCTGATCATAAGTATAATGTTCCATCGATTCAGCACACCCTACCAGAAGCATAGAATAATGAATAAAGAATTCCACAAGTATAGCATATTTTTCGTTTGGAATCTTCCAGAAACCATATCCAAACTGCTAATACTACATATGTACATATGTATATAAACAACGAGAAGGGACGTGTGAGACGCTTCTTACGCGTCACAACTTTTACACCCGGCACTCAGTACTACTTCTGCACCTTAGCGGTGATTTGTCAAATTTAAAATTTTTTCTTCATCTGTGATCTACATCTACAACACTTCTCACACCAACACGCTCCTTTAGCTCGCCCCCGTCCCCTAGACCCACACACTGCAGACTCGCGGCAGACGCAGTGGCCGCAGAACACAGCAGAAGCAGAATGTGAATGAGAATGAGAGAATGTGAAAAAACAAATATAAGCTGCGGGACAGGGTGGGCTAGCCACTGCAAATTAATTTCTTCATTCTGGCTATAATAATGGGACCAATTTGGTGATCTAATAGATTTGGTCACTCCCTACGGAATGGCGTTTTTAGTTTTCTTTTATTTTCAGAATTGTAGATTTGGGAGGTTTTCGCCATTTTGCGGGGGCGGAAGGGGCTCGGCTCATTTTTGAAATACACTTGTAACAGTGTGGGCATACAGTAGTCTGGATGCAACATTTGGTGGCTCTAGCTCTCATAGTCTCTGAGTACTAGACGCTTATCAGGACGGACGGACAGACAGACATGGCTCAATCGACTCGACTATTGATGCTGATCAAGAATATATATACTTTATGGGGTCGGAAAAATTTCCTTCTGTGTGTTACATACATTGTGCACAAATACAATATACCCTATTTACTCTTCGAGTACCGGGTATAATAATAAGGGATGGTAATCATTATAAGCGGTATAAAAAAATTATACGTAACGATTACCTGTCAAGTTATATCGAAATATTCACTTTTCCATTTCCATTTCCTAATGATTAATGAGAAAAAAATAAAACGCAAGAAATAATGATTAGTATTAAAATTTTTGAGAAAAAAATAAAACTCAACTTTAAATTGTGACTCCATATTACGTAGGAAATGGAAAAGTTATATTTATTCTTCATCAGTGAGACAAGAGCAATCATAAAAAAAAAAAAAATCAAAATAAAAATATTTTCCAGTGCAATTTATTTCTATATATTTATTTATCTATGTATTTATATTCATTTATTTATATAAATTTATTTATTTAATATTTAATTTAAAAAAGAGCAGCTTCTGCAGCTAAGTGCAGAAAAGGCTCTTTTCACACTGACTTGCGTTGCAGGGGCAGATTGCACAACTTTTGCCAATTGGTAAACATTTGGATATTGGTACTTCTGTTGTTCCCAATATTGCATTATATTTGTATTAATTCAATCGGATTTGGGCTATAATTGTCTATTTCACAATACGCTAGTTGCAAATTTTTGTCAATACTATCATTTTCCACTTCGTTATGTGAAGCAACCTCAATAGAACTAAGAAAGTTCAGGAGAGAGCAGGTACTTGTTTCCTGTAAGTATTCTCTAGTCTCTGCCTGAGAAGAAGTAGAAGGCTGCGAGTTTCCAGGGATTGGGGTTGGTACGTTTTCAATCTAAGTAAATATTATAAAATGCAATGCAAAGTGCATATTAAATATTCTTTGCATAAGTCGTTTTAGATGAACCCTAGCGAGCATGAGAGTTAAGGGAGTTTGCTACAGTAGTCTCCTTATTCCTTTTCGAGCAATTATTTCTCTCTGCTTTTGATGCATTGGAGCAGGATGGTGGTGTGGATATATGTCGTTGCGCTTACTGCAAGTTTTAGCTCCAACCAAAACTTAAGCAAATCGGCCATAAAAAGTTTGGTACTCTGCAATTTAAGCGTTGCGGCGAACACAGGCTCCAATAAGCTCACGAGATTCTTCATTTAATCCCTATCAGATTAAGTAAGATAAACGGGACTGCTTAAGTGCTCGTAGCAAAAGTCCTCGAATTTCAGCAATGTATTAAGCATTGTAAATGTGGAGTTCCAGCGAGTAGAAACATCCAATTCCGGTCTTGGCAATGAGTAAGCTGATATAAGAGACCTTACAAAATCCAAATTGATTAGTTGCAATATAAAAAAGTGGAATGCAAAACCCACCTTTATGCCGGAATTCTTAGAATCTTAACAATTTTCCGAGCTTTCTCAATAAAGGCAAGGGAATCTACGTGTTTGCAGAAATCTTTGACAGCGAGCTGCAGTGTATGTGCAGCACATTTTATTGACGATATTGAGAATATATTGGCGTCCTTTAACAGTGCCTCGTCATCCAATTGCTCATCTGCTATATCCAACTCTCTACTGTCATCTACTGATGGCGAACAATCACTTAATAGCTCCACTGCCTTGATCATGTTGCGGCCATTGTCTGTTATTATTGAGAATATTTGCTCTTTGTGGTTGTGTGGCTGTGTCCATTTTCAGGCATAGCACTCGGTCCGTCAATGTTGCCATGATTTCTAATTTTATTTTCTCGTTCTTTTCATCTACCAAGCCAATAACATTCCTTGACGTTACTGCAGGCACTTTCAGGCCACTAAAAATCTGGCTTGTAAGAACTTCGAAGCTCTCTGAATTGAGTACGGAAAACGGCATTTCTTGAGCGGCCACGAGATCAACACATGCATCCTTCACCTCACTTGGGCACATCGTCACTGAAAATTTAACGTTTTTTTCTGGACTTTCACTCTTCTCATCCGCAAACTTGCTTGCATATTCTTTGTGGTGCTACTGTTCCAAATGACGCTGCAGATTGCATGCATAATTTCCTTTAAAACACACTTTACACAGTTTACACTCCGAAATATTACTTTCATGTTAACAACGCGATAAGAATGACCAAAGCAAATGATGCACCAATGCAACTAAGGTTTGACTTAAGATAAGCGTTAAGGTAAGATTCATAAATACATAATTCATTTCATATGCATAAAAATACATACACACAGCTGTGATCAATGAAATAATGCCGCAGCTTACCACTTTCACAACTCTTTTTTAGGCGCTTTCCGTATTTCGAATAAAGCAATTGATACCTTTTTGAACAGACTGGAATGTAAGCATTATCAACCCGAAAACACATTATCACATTTGCATTACATCTTCTTCTTTCGTATCAAAGCTTAACTTTATTGACCCATTTCAGGCGACACACGCAGCAGCCACACGCATAACAGGAATACGATCTCTTATCTTTAGGCGCAGCATTTACGAAAACATTCATTGCTTATGTTGTTGATGAACTCATTTGTCCGTCCGTCGGTCTTGTTTGTCGGCTAATTCTCAGAGACTATAAGAGCTAGAGCCACCAAATTGGCTCCAGACTGCTGTATGCTCACACTGAACCAAGTGTAATTCAAAAATTAGCCCCGCCACCGTCCGCCCCCGCAAAAGGGCGAAAACCTACAAAAGCTACAGTTTTGAAGATAAAAGAAAACTAAAAACGCCATTCCGTAGGGAATGACCATATCTATCAGATCACCAAATTTGTATCCGATTGGATCATTATTATAGCCACAATGAAGAAATTAATTTGCAATGGCTAAACCCACCCTGTCCCGCAGCTTTTTTTGTTTTTTCACATTCTCTCATTCACACTCTGCTTCTGATTCACTCGGCCCCTGACTCTGCCGCCCCTCTGGCTTTGCCTCTGCCGACTTTTAACCCACCCCGTCACGCAGCTCTGCCTCTGCGGCGAGTCTGCAGTGTGTGGGTCTAGGGGACGGGGGCGAGCTAAAGGAGCGTGTTGGTGTGAGAAGTGTTGTAGATGTAGATCACAGATGAAGAAAAAATTTTAAATTTGACAAATCACCGCTAAGGTGCAGATGTAGTACTGAGTGCCGGGTATAAAAGTTGTGACGCGTAAGAAGCGTCTCACACGTCCCTTCTCGTTTTTTTTTTAAGAACAACATTATTTGCAGTCCCTGATAATAAGTAATCCCCATATAAGATGCTCTGTGTCATGTCGCCAAAGCGTCTGGCAAAGTAAAACAATATTCACAACAGAAGCTGTTCTCAGTATTCAAATTAAAATTGAAAAAAAAAATAGCAGAGATAAGAAGCGAAGAGAGACATAGAAAGAGTGAAATCAAATTGCCAGAAGCGGAAGAGTTTCTCCCAGCTGAGAGATCAAAAGCTTTTTGCTGATTCGCGCCGAGCCGATCAGCTGTAATTTTTGCTCACACACACACATAATCATATGTACATATGTATGCACATAAGAACAGTTCTTGGAAATTGGTGTTCTTTGTCAATAAAAAAGAAGAGAAACCAGCAACGATGAATAAGAAACGGAAAAAGAAAACGAGGTGAAGAAAAAAACAAAACAAGAACGAATACATACATATGTGACTTTGTGCATGAGTACATGCATGTTTATGTGAATGTGAATGAGAAATAACCCATTAAGTAAGTGAATACCTGTTTCCAGTTCCACATCTCAAAGTTAGTCAAAGCTAGAAACTTGTTGGAAGAGAACCTTCGTCCCATTTGGCTGAAGAGAAAAAGCTTCCGCGAGTGTATGCAGCAGGTTGGCTGTATTTGATTGTAGAGAGTAGGTAGAGAAACCCAACTGATAACATACACAATCGTGAGCACTGGCGTAGTCCCAGGCATGAAGCAACTATAAAGGAGGAGCCGTCGGCTTTTTAGAGGGAAACGTAACAATGCTGTCAATAAGTGCGAGTGAAAGGGCTCTCGCTGTAAGTGAGTCCTCCTTTATAGTTGCTTCATGGTCCAAGGGAGGTGGATTCAAAACTTACCACCTATAAGGGTGATCCCCGCTGCACGTACTCCTCTTCTACCGAGCAGAGAGCAACATGTCACGGCAGCGGGGGAATTAGTAATCGAGCCTTATCTTCTGAGCAAAAGCATACAATGTGCAAAATATTGTGCGGCTGTCAGTGCTGAGAGAAACATTGGCCCCAGCGGACCAGCTAGCGCTGCTTTCGATCGCGAGTGAGATATAGAGACGCACATTGATTCATAAAAATGGGTTGGTGGGGCAAGAAGAGGGACGAACAGGAAACGGACCGCTCCAGCGGCTCAGCTGCCAGCCAAGCTCTGGTGCTGCAGGATCCGCGCACGCGTGTAAAGACCACCAGCGCCGCCACAGCGACGACTAACACGGCGGTTCAGAACTCTACAATAACGGACAGCAACAAGAAGACTATCACCTTCATGTCCACCCGTAAGACGGTGACGCATACACAGAGAGCGCTAATAACGGAAACCACGACGCGTCGCACACCGAGCCAGGCCGAGTTGGAGCTGCTTTTCGCGCAGATGAGAATGGGAGGCGATGGCGCCACGACGACCACCACTACTACATCTACATCGCGCGGCCGACCACCTAGTCTTAACGGCGTGGCAATACGCTCCACGCCGTCCTTCAAGGCCACGACAAACAACAAACGCTCCAGTACTGTGCTCAAGACGGAGCATACTACGGTGACAAAGAAGAACGGACGCAACGTCACCCAGCACGTGGAGACGCAGCGTGTGGATCTCAAGGCCAAGGGGAAACCCTCTTGGCCACCATCATTTTTTGCATCAAACAACTCCGGCAGCACATCCGAGCCCTATGTCTCGCCATACGCCCAAAAGCCAAGTCTGGCCATTACTTACGTGTCCCCTTATGCCAAGTCAACAACAGGCACAAGCACAAGCACAAGCTCCAGTACCGGCTCCGTCGCTGGTGCGCCAAGTGGTTCCAAGGCTTTCAAGCCGACTTCCAAGTCGCTGTTCTCCACAAATGTACCAAGATCCTTCACTAGTATTGCCGCCTCCACTGGGGCCACACCAAAAACAACCGTGGGCGCCCACGATGCCCATGGGGTCGGGAAGTCCAAATTGCTCGCCGGAGTTGGCACAGCCAAGCCAATCGTGGCAAAGACAAAGCTTAAACCCGCCCGAGTCTACATCTTCAATAACGAAAAGTTCGACAGCAAGAACGAGTTCCGTTCTGGCAGTGCTCAAGATGTTAAGGTTCTGCGCAACACTTTCGAGCAACTCAAGTGCAAGGTGGAGGTCATTAAAGACGCCACACTGGCCACCGTCAAGAGTACGGTGAGGATGTGTAAGTGGCACGAGAATGTAATGGTAGCAAACCGATGATGTATGTAATTGTTCATTTTTACAGTGGAGACAAAAGACTTCGAGGATAAGAGTGCCCTAGTCCTGGTGTTCCTGAGTCATGGAACGCGCCACGACCGGCTTGCTGCTAAGGATCTTGATTACTCGCTGGACGACGATGTGCTTTTCCCCATATTGCGCAACCGGACGCTGAAGGACAAACCCAAAATGTTGTTTGTACAGGCCTGCAAGGGTGCAAATGAACCCGGAGGCTTCATGACAGATAGCGCCCAGCCTAACGGATCTCCCAACGAGATTCTCAAGTGCTACAGCACCTACGAAGGCTACGTCTCCTATCGCACTGAGGATGGCACTCCATTCATCCAGACCCTCTGCGAGGCTCTGAACAGATCGGGAAAGACAACCGATATCGACGGTATAATGATGAGTGTGCGAAGTGTGGTCAAAATGCAAACAAAGTGAGTACAAAATCTCTTCTTTCAAACTTTCCAATCTCAATCTAATTCCTTCTTCCAGAGACGGCCAAATCCCATCTGTCACTAGTACACTGACCTCAAAATATGTTTTCGGAGACTACGTCTAAACTCCTATAGTATTATGTATTATAAATCAATTTAGTTATATATATACTTACCTCTACATATTTTGCAAGCGATAGTGATTAGAATCTTGCAGAGGGCATTAAAATGCGTACCCGTACATTTCCAACGCAGCTAAGAAGCGAGGATGTCGGCTCAGCCGTGTTAGTCTTTCCAGGGTCTGTACAGGGTAAAACAACCCAGCGGAGCAGACAAACACCCTTGAACTACTTTATTTGTAAAGATGGTCTAAACAAAGTCTACAATCTATAACTAATGGTGCGAGGAAGAAAGCCAGACTCCTCTTTGGCTGTCTTATTTATCGAAAACGAGACTGTCACTCAGCTTCACTTACCGGAAACTTCTCTCAGGACTTGTAATTAATCCGTTTGAACAAACGGAATATTATAAAAGGTATTGTCAATGGGAGACTTGTCTTATGACGTCACGCCATCCAAAGTCAGACTACCCTAACATCTTATTCAAACGATGTTCATTATTTCCAGGGGGAATCCTACTTTACTATCTTTATGATTCATTGAAAACAAAATGATATAAGCTGAGAAGGAAGTGACGAGTATTATACCGAAACGAGGAGGGAAGTGCGAGACGCTTCTTACGCGTCACATATTTTATACCCGGTACCACTAGGCATACACTATGCATGGTACATTGTACCTTAGTGGTTTTTTTCAAATTTTATATTTTACATTTGTTCTACATATGTCATCTACATCACTTCTCATGCCAACACGCTTTTTTAGCTAGGGCGGAAGGGGGCGGGCAAAATTTTGAAATACACTTTTAACTGTGTGAGCATACAGCCATGCAACATTTGGTGGCTCTAACTTATATAAGAATATATATACTTTATGGGGTCAGAAACGCTTCCTTTTGTGTGTTACATATGTACATCCATTTTTTCCACACAAATATAATATACCCTATTTACTCTTCGAGTACCTGGTATAAAAATCATGCTCGAACACTCCTGAGCCACCATTGGGAACAGATCATAGGATGTTACCAAGCATGAACTCTTATACCCGTTTTTCCATAATGTAATATTCGTATACAAACCATGCCTGCATAATGTTATTATTTATTTAATGTTCGCTGAGGCATGCCCTTTAATTTTAATTACAAAGGACTTGGCACTTGGTACCCTGTCCATACATACAAACATACATATGTATATGTTATTGGTTCCTATAGTCAATATTTGTATCTAGACTGTCAATCAATATTTACATTTTTACTTGAATTTTGGTAGGTTTCTAGTGAAGTTCTACTTGTAGATCGAAGGGATACTCTTTTGAACTTAGGCTCTGTCTGAAAAGCTGCGTGTGCTGCCATGCCACATCGCCCTTTCCGCCCGTCAGCTTGGCCACTACCTGAAATTCACTAGAGTTCTCAATGAAATCCTTTCCATCGCTGGTTTGAACTGACACGGCGATTTTGCCTTCGCCAAATGTTTTCGTTTCGAATACTAGTTTGTAGGACTTCACTTTCAGATTGGTCCTAGAAAAATCGAATTTCCAAATGATCTCAGCGCAGTCCGTGTCCTCCAAACGCGCCAAATATGCCATTTTCCAATCTCGCTCTACCTTTCGATAGATATTTTTCGAAGAAAATTGAGCACTTTGCCATGTTTTATAGGTATCCAGCAAAGAAATCTGTCCGTCATCTTCGCGTGTATGTAATAAATAATGAATTTCATTAATACCATGAATAATTCCATGCCTAAATATTATGGACCCACCTTTGGTGTAGCGTTCGTAAGTGTCTGTGGCACAGCTGTAGCGCAAATTTAGCTGGTATTTCTTTAGCTCAGCTTCGTTCGGAGAAAACACAAAAATCTGCAAATAAACAATGCATTTATTTAAGTCGCATGCACTTCACTTGTACAAATTCCGGGTTACCCACGTTGGTAAAGGTATGCTCTCCACGCGATTGACGCCATGACAAGCTTCCTGAGCTCCGGCCTTTAAGCTCGTTCTCTGTCGGTTTGCTGCGTAATTGTAAAAAAAAGCGTTGCGTGGATGGTTAAATTGGAATGTTTCCGTGTCAAATGGCTTAAATGCTTACCGCTCAAGGGTCAAGCCGATGACCTCAAACATGTTTCGCTGACTGAGGTACTTTTTCCGCTCCGCGCTGCAGCTCTGCTGGCGCTTATCTCGAATGGCGTTGAGTGTTTGAATCAGCTCCTTTTCGTCACACAGCTTGCGCAGCTGCAGAATCTCTTGATGATTGTTTGTGTAGCGCCAGGTCACATCCTGGGCATCGTCACGGGAATAGGCAAATACATAGTCAATGGCGCGTTTCCAGCCGTGCTGATACATAAGCGGCGAGTCTACCACGTTATCCGAGGGGTCCACATGTAGCCAGCGCATTTGCGTCTCCGAGAAAACCTCAGTCCACACATGATCGAAATGGGAATGTACCAGGCGCGCGTCGTAGTCCAGGCAACGGCAAAGGAATGTAAAGCAGTTGGCATACTCGCCGCAGCGGCCTTTCCGGGACACTAGTAGCTGGGAGATGTCGTTATAACGATAGAACTTGCTCTCCTGGCCACAGCAGACGTTGACTTCCACTCGGACATCACCTTCAGTCTGCGTGCGGCGCAGCTTGCTCTCCTCGCTGCCACACACCTGGCATTGTATGTTGTTGACCCACTCAAAGAACTGCGTGTTGAACCAATTCACCAGCTCAACCAGCAAGAGATCTCGAATGCAAGGCTCTTTCTGGCTGCACTCCCCAGATGCAATAAGGTCCTGCATGTCGATCATCTTTTCGCTTGCCTTGGAGGTAAGGTCGTCAACTGGAATTAAGCTGCGGCCAGCTGCCAACAGCAGCTCGTCCTCATACTGCATAACGGCATCTGAATAGAGCTCCAGTGACTGCAAAAATCGATTGGACGTACGCTGCAAAAATAGACCAAAAAATGTTCCGACTCTGATCAATCAACGGTCAACAAATGTAGCTTACCAGCACTCGCGGAAAGGTAATACGTTGCCGATAATGCACCGATGGTTTTATGAACAACGGCGAAGGAGTGCTGCAGGCGGCGGTTGTTTGAGCTGGACCTAAAGAAAATACACAGAACCGTGGTAAATTTTCATCTTTAGGGTATAGAAACACTTTATACCTTTTGGCATGGCTCCACTGAGCCAAGCCGTGCGCCGCTCGCTTAGTACGTCGTGGTACTTCTGAATCTGATGTAAGGAAACATCGCTGGGAAGCGTATAAGAGTTGGAATTGGGGGCGCGTCTGAAGCCGATGGCATCTAGCAGCCTCTCGCAGCCCGGTAGGGAGAGCAGCTTTTCCTTGATGGCCTTATTTTCCAGACGGATTGTGCGGAACTTTGTGTTGTTCGGCTGGGAGAGTACGTTCTCCAGCAGAACCAACAAAATGCGCACCGCCTCGAGGTATGCGTTTTTCACATTCTGTTGCTGCTGCTCTGTGGACCGGGTGGTCTTCGGCTCAATAAAGTGCACACACTCCAGGTTAATGTCCACCATGTTGATGCCGCCGCTATTAAATTATATGCGTTATATGCGGAGTCGTCTGGATTCGGTTCGCTTTTCGATGTTTGGAATGGTGGGGGGGGGGGGGGGGGTCAGACTAGTGGGTGGTAGACACCATGAGGCAATTATATAAAGCGGGCCCGTCGTCGGCTGCGTTCGTCGTATCATTTCCCCCTAGAGTTCAGTGTTTGGTTGCTTGTTGAACATATAGAGAGCCTAAGAAAACAGGTATATATTAAAAAACAATAGTAACGACTACTTTTAAGTGGTATATTATTAAAAATCAAAACATAAAAGAAAACTTCAATTCATTTTCTTGCAATGGGCAATCCTAAGCCCCATTCCATGAAAGCGTTAATTAGCACACTCCATTGTTGTTTCACTCACACCTACAGCGCAGATCCCTTTCACTCGACAACTGACAGCATTGTTACATTTCCCTTATTTTGCCGACGGGCCCTCCTTATGAAATTGTTTCATGGGTAGACACAATGGGGCACGGTGCTGTAAAACGCACATTTGAATTTAATACCATCTCTGGTATTTTGTACTTCCTCCTCGTACACAGCTCCAAAACAAGTTTGCTAGCAAAATCGAGAATGTTATCCTTAGAAAAGCCATAAGAAATTGCCACATTTTTCCAAAACGCGGCCATGGAATGAGCAACATTCTGCAAACCATGGGAAACGGATATTATAGAGTTGAGGAAATACTGGAGATCTCAGGCCCTAATAAATGCAAGCACTACTCATCCAAATTTTGCAGAATATGGTGACGGGAATACATCTTGATATATATACATATATACAGAGTAAGGATATGAACAGGTTAAAAACGTGTAATTCTAAGATAAAGTCATTATTAGGTATAAAAAAAGATCGAAAAAGTGGTTTTAATACCAAGCCTTTTACTCAGATCCGAAAAAAGGGGCCGCTAGCAACCGATAAGGACTACTTTCTAGCGGCTGTACGCAATTCAGATGGAAAAAAAACTTGGCGAGGAATCCTAGAAAACCATACCATCGGCTGGTTTTCTAGGATTCCTCGCCAAGTTTTTTTTTTTATATCCGATGGTTGTTTTCTAGCTATGGAAATAGGGTATTCAAGGGTCGGTTGACAAGCAACAAGCGGTTAGATAACGTAACAGCATTTTGTTTTATGGTCATTTATTTTGTATATTCCTATTTAAATAGATACTTTTATTGTAAGCAATTCAATAAAAGGAAGTCATGAAAACTGGCCAATCTTGTGGAAAATTGATTGATGAAAGGGATGAAATTATAGTCTTATCGCTGACAATCCCAACCATCTCGTAATATTAAATAGAACATCAATATCAAGAACAATTATTTAAGGGATACGACATACTGAGGTTGGAGCATTAAAAGGTAGATTGCGGTATATTTCCGAGGGTCTGGCGGTATATTTGATCGATAAGTGCGCGGTGTTTTTAAACACTTGCTTGTATATTTTTATATTTATATATTTCTATTTATTTATATATTGTATTATTATTTATATTATATTTATATAAATAACATATTTATATTTATTTAAACATATTATATTTATATTTATAAATATTTATCTTATATATACAATTCTCGTGTCGCAATGTACGTTCCCCTACTCTTCCGAAACAGTTTGACCGATTCTCATGAAATTTTGTGAGCGTATTGAGTAGGGCTGAGAATCGAAGAACAAATGGCGAAAACATCCCAAACCTACAATTTTTAAGATAAAAGAAAACTAAAAACGCCATTCCGTAGGGAATGACCAAATTGGGATCCGATTGGATCATTTTTATAGCCACAATGAAGAAATTCATTTGCAGTGGCTAAACCCACCCTGTCCAGCAGATTATTTTGTTCTTTTTACATTCATTCACACGCTGCTTCTGCTTCACTCGGCCTCTGCCTCTGCCCTCCCCTTGCCGCTGACTCTGCCGACTTTTAACCCACCTCGTCCCGCAGCTTATATTTGTTTTTTTCACATTCTCCCATTCACACAGTGTGCGGCATCTACCTCTCGCGTTCCTCTGCCTCTGCCGAGACTCTACAGTGTGTGGCTCCAAAGAAAAGGGGGGCGAGCTAAAGGGCGTGAGAAGATGTAGATGACAGTTGAAGAAAAAATTTAAAATTGGACAAAACACCGCTAAGGTGCAGATGTAGACTGAGTGCCGGGTATAAAAGTTGTGACGCGTAAGAAGCGTCTCACACGTCCCTTCTCGTTTGCATTTATAAACGGTAGATGATAAGTGTAGACTGTACCTGCACATCCCCTTTCCTAAATATCTGCGAGTGAAGCCGCGTGGGCCGCACACTGCAGAAGCAGAGTGTGAATGAGAGAATATGGAAAAAACAACAAAAGCTGCTGGACGGGTTTAGCCACACCAAATTAGTTTCTTCATTCTGGCCATAAAAATAATCCTATCTGATCCCAATTCGGTGATCTGATAGATATTTTATCTGTTAGATAGTTATCTTCAAAATTGTAGCTTATGCGGGGGCGGGTCTCATTTTTTAACTACACTTGTAACAGTGTGAGCATACAGTTGTTATGGTCTCTGAGATCCAGGCGCTCAACAAGACGGAAGGACAGACGTACAGACGGACAGACAGACATGGCTCAATCGACTCGGCTATTGATGCTGATGACGAATATATATACTTTATGGGGTCGGAAACCGGTATTAAAAGTTACAAAATGAGCTGGTAGTTGAATTGAGAATGCATTTGATATGCATATGGTTTGCCAAACGCCCATTATTGCCAAAAGAGCACAAATAATAAATTATTTATTTCTTAATTTCAGTACAATTATGTAATTTTAAATGAAGTCATGGGAGAAGTATTTTTTTTTTGACTCCGACGATATATTTCGACTCTCCAAATAGCAAATTACACTCCAGAAATAATTGTCAACCATTTATTTCTTGCCTGTCTACTTATATCGCTATATCGATAGGAATCTGTACATTTTGTCAACGTTGCTGGATACTCAAGAAACAAAAAGTCGGACCAAAAATTGTTGGCTCAGTTTTTTTTTATATGAAGTTTGGACAAAATGTTTGGTTTTTGTGGTTCTGGTGGATACCAGCCTTTTGGCATGCATTTTTTCTTTTTGTGGTCCTGGATACCCTCCTTTATTATGCAATCAATTGAAGAAAGATGTATCAGAAAATCAGCGAATCCGGCGGAGAATCGAATGATGATTTGAATAAAATTACATTTTTAAAACTGACAGTCCTAACCAGATGGTAATATTAAATTGAACATCAAAATCGAGGAAAATGAGTTTAGTTTTACGGTATATCTACAGTATATTTTGAAAATTAAAAGTATATTTCGGTATATTGGCGAGGCCATTACGATATATTATATCGATAATTCCGCGTTCACGCTGGTCACACCGGAATTCAACCACTTTTTTACCCCCAAAAACTAGGCGTCGGTTCTACCATCCACCACTTGCAAAACTTACTTCTCAGCGTGCTCAGCTTTGCCCGCAGCAGAAAACCGAACATCCAATCGTCTCTTCCATTTCCTTAAAAGGTAATAATTGTGTCTGTCTCTTTGTTCAAGTGTGCGTGCGCGTTGTATCTGACTGAGTGAGAGTGGGTCTTATACATAGAGTGTATATGAGAGCTGTGCTTTTCTTGTTGAGCGTCGATTAAAGTGTACATATTTGGCATTTATTTTTCCATTGCAGAAGTAAATCAATCTACATCATAATGTGTGACGAAGAGGTTGCTGCTTTGGTCGTCGATAACGGTTCCGGCATGTGCAAAGCCGGTTTTGCCGGTGATGACGCACCCCGTGCCGTTTTCCCATCGATTGTCGGCCGTCCACGTCACCAGGGCGTTATGGTGGGCATGGGACAGAAAGACTCGTATGTGGGTGATGAGGCACAGAGCAAGCGAGGTATCCTCACTCTGAAGTACCCTATTGAGCACGGCATTGTGACCAACTGGGACGACATGGAGAAAATCTGGCACCACACCTTCTACAATGAGCTGCGTGTTGCCCCCGAGGAGCACCCTGTGCTGCTCACCGAAGCACCCCTGAACCCCAAGGCTAATCGTGAGAAGATGACTCAGATCATGTTCGAGACCTTCAACACGCCTGCCATGTATGTGGCCATCCAGGCTGTACTGTCTCTGTACGCCTCTGGTCGTACCACAGGTATTGTGCTCGACTCTGGCGACGGTGTCTCTCACACTGTGCCAATCTATGAGGGTTATGCCCTGCCCCATGCCATTTTGCGTCTGGATTTGGCCGGTCGCGACTTGACCGACTACCTGATGAAGATCCTGACTGAGCGCGGCTACTCGTTCACCACCACTGCCGAGCGTGAAATCGTGCGCGACATCAAGGAGAAGCTCTGCTACGTCGCCTTGGACTTTGAGCAGGAGATGGCCACAGCTGCGTCCAGCTCCTCCCTGGAGAAGTCTTATGAGCTTCCCGACGGACAGGTCATTACCATTGGCAACGAGCGTTTCCGCTGCCCCGAGGCACTGTTCCAGCCCTCATTCCTTGGAATGGAGGCCAGTGGCATCCATGAGACCACATACAACTCCATCATGAAGTGCGATGTGGATATTCGTAAGGATCTGTATGCCAACACCGTGTTGTCTGGTGGCACCACCATGTACCCTGGTATCGCCGATCGCATGCAGAAGGAGATCACTGCCCTGGCTCCTTCCACCATGAAGATCAAGATTGTTGCTCCACCAGAGCGCAAGTACTCCGTCTGGATCGGTGGATCCATCCTGGCTTCGCTCTCCACATTCCAGCAGATGTGGATCTCCAAGCAGGAGTACGACGAGTCTGGCCCATCTATTGTTCACCGCAAGTGCTTCTAAGTTGAAGCGGCGGCTACAGCTGATGCTGGGCGTGGTCATGGTGGTGTCTTTGTCTGTGCTCAGCCATCACATGGATGAATATTTGGCAGAGTACATTAACAACAACAGCAGGCGCACACAACACCAGCTCCTGCCAGATGAATGCATTCCAACTACTTTTTTCACGCAAACTTTTACATTCCTCACATAAGCAATCCCCTCATTGTGTTCTATTCAAAATTCAAGTGAATGTGCACATTCATTCATTTTCAACATTTACTTTACTTCCATGCATTTGTATTACAACTACACATACCATACCATTAAAATACTTGTAACCGCTTCAAATCATGAATAAAGCGAGGAAATAACTGAAGCATCCAGGCAAATTTACAATTCTCGAGATGTTCACGTAATCGTATTATCGTATATGGCATGACTAAGGCCAGCCAGCGATCGTTGGAAATGAAGTTCTGCTGTGGGTATGCGGTCATTCGGATGGTATGCCGTGCCGAGGGCGTCGACGGCGATAAAGCGCCTACTAATAAGGCAACCTCTTCTAATTTTAACCAAAAGCAAACGACAACCATCGGTTTACAGGAAATCGCCTGATAACCAATCACTTGGCTAACTTGTGCCTCATTCCTGCTGCTGACTCGCATGCGGGTGTGACTCAACATGGTCTCCACTCCACTACACTTGGCTTCGCTCCGCTTATCAGGCCTGGCGTCGACCCCGCCCCAGCAGACTAAGCGGTATTTCCACGTTGATTGATAACAAATGGAGCATGTGACAGCCAAAACAGTTGCGGCTAGTATTACCTTATAAGGAAGAAATAGGGGAGAATCACACTCGCAATCACAATCGCAGCCGCTGTCGCAGTCGTATTGGGCAACTGTTGACTCACTCTCAAATGTTTGTGGAGCCGTTATCAAGTGGCATTGTTTATTTGTAATCATTCGAGCACAACACTTCACCCCCCTCCTCGTCCCCGTGTCCATTGTCATTAGGGGGAGAGGGAAAGTGCAGCACACTCGCGCGGCATTTTAGGCGGGGCTCTCGGACAAGTCCAATTGTTTTATTCGTTTTATTTCATTCAGCTCTGATCTAGTCCAGAGACTTACAATGACCAAATTCAATCAAGTATGGCAAAAAATCGATTAGGGGACACAGTGACTGACTGACTGATGCTCGTATATGGAGCCTACCGTAGATCAAAGCCATGCGTTTTAAAAATAATTATTTTACTTTATTCATATATGTGTATATTTATTTATGTATGAATGTGTATGCATGTTTGTATGTATGTTTCTTTGCGTAAGTTCTTACAATATACTTTTGGATGGGATATTATAAGATCAAATCGGTCGTTATACATGACTCTTGCAATGAATGCTCTATATAGTACCTTTTTACATATTCAATATGACATTCGTTAAGTTGGAAAGAGCAAGCAATCCATTCTAATGTTATATGGTTCACTTCACCAAATTGGAAAAATAAGTCGAGGAGTTCGCTGAACTCGGTATGTTTTGATTAAAGTTGCTTTTGTGGCTTGTACGGCCCCTGTAGAGAACATACAATACGTATATTTTTGTGCAGCACAGTACAGATTCAAAGACAGATTCGAGAGTGTAAAGACTACATAAGAACTCATAAATACTAGGGTAAGAATACATTTTTAAAATCAGCCTTCGATTCATGCGCTCTTCGGGTTTTGGTGTACGTCATAAAACTAATTTTAGTCACTTGATTGATTACTTGATTTTTCGCAGAACTCTTAAACCCCTACATATGCAGTCGAAACTAAAATACTCACCAAATCAAAATGCAAACAAGGAATTGCTAAGGAGTGACTTAGACTACATCAATATAAATGATTTTGCGTTGATTTGTATTTTATATAAATTATGCAGCAATTTTATTTTAATGGTTTTTTGTTCTAAATGTACATGTACATGTGTATGCGTTTGTTTGTGTTTTAATTATAAAGATAATATAATTAAATGATTACAATTACAATTACAACTCTAGATCGTTACTCATATGGATTTTAGCTGTCGCATACAGCGAAGTAGCGTACGCTAGCACGTGACGATGATTGGCGTTTGTGGTGCATTCTTTTATTTGAATTTTCATTTGTTTGTGATAAAGCATACGCATGTTTAATGTCGTTGATAATGTTGAGGAGGAGAAGGAGGTAAGACACGTACGTAATGGATTAACTAAAAGCAAAACAGTTGCATTTATTTGTGTGCTGCAAATATCGTTTTCAGATTTCAGATTGGTCTATAAACTAAAGAAGAACAGGGTACGTTGAGGATAAGTATGCGTTGGCATAATAGAATATAAATGGTGGATCCTAGGTATAACTCTGACTATACGGATGCATTGTATGTATATATGTTTATATATATAATATAGATGTGTTGTGTGTGTGAGTGTGCATGCACGGTATGCGTGTTTGCATGTATTTATGTATATAGCGTTATATGAATAATAATACATTTGATATATTTATCGGCAAATACCACAAATGCGCCCAAACAAATTTATCCATATGCTTGTCATATATAAACAACAAAAAATGAACAAAACATTCTTTGAAATTGCATTCCACCAAAAAAACATTCGCACGTACAAATTAAAACTACACGTGCACTTGCATTCGCATTCACTTTTCAGCTTAACAACTATTTGTTAGCTTAAACGCTAATAACATGAATCGTATGGTATGGAGCTACCAAGACATGCCACTGCCCATGAGCCCCAAAAGTTCCATAGGCTCCATGGGTTCATGGTCGCAGTGAGCAGCAATCAGAAATCTGTGCAAAACTGAAGTAAGTAACTTAATTTAAATTGTCCGTTGTGGGATGCCCGGCGACCATTTGCAGCTCCTCAATCCTGCTCCTCGCCACGCATTTATCAGCATTTATCAGTAAGCCTGTGCCTCCTTGTAGTCGCTCTGATCGGAGGTGTAAAAGTCCTCGAGCTTCCATTGGAGCGTCTCGAATGTTGGTCTGCGCATCGGATCCTTGTGCCAGCACTCGAGCATGATCTCGTACAGGCGCGGCTCGCAGTTGGGTGGCAGGGGCATGCGATATCCGTGCTCCACCTGGGTTAACACCTCCGCATTAGTCATACCTTATTGAAGAGATAAGCCATTTGATTAGATTATGATCCATTTCTAGTTAAATTGCGCTAGTCACTTGATTTACCTGGATATGGTATGCGCCCGTAAGTGACCAGCTCAGTGAGGAGAATACCAAAGCTCCAGACATCAGATTTGATTGAGAATTTACTGTAGTTGGCCGCCTCGGGCGCTGTCCATTTGATGGGGAAGCGGGCGCCAACTCGCGCCTCGTACTCGTCCTCCTTGATGAGCCTGAATAAAAGATTTAAAGATTGATGGATGTTAATTTGCGGTCCATTTCCGACGTACGGCTGAAGACTCACCTGGCCAAACCGAAGTCGGCTATCTTGACAATGTTGCCATCCCCAACGAGTACGTTGCGCGCCGCCAAGTCTCTGTGGATGTAGTTCTGGGACTCCAGGTAGGCCATGCCAGCGGCTATTTGTGCGGCCATATCGATGAGCGTCTGCATTTTGAGGCTACGACCTTTGCCTGCAATGGCTAAAAGATATTAAAAACACAAATAAGCAATTGTCATGACATGATAAGCGAGCGGGCGGACGTTTGGTTGTTTCTTTGATCTTTGATTTTTGACTAATGGCCGCAGTGTGGCGTGAAATGTACAAAATGTCTTTCTTCGAAATTTGGTTAAGGCAAGCTGAAAGAATGTCTCAAAATGTGCGAGCACGCTGCGAGTCGTGCTGTGTCCCAGCATACCTTGCAGATATTCCAGCAGTGAACCGTGCTTCATCAACTCCGTGATAATGTAGATGGGCTCCTCTACCGTGCAGACAGCGTAAAGCTGTATGAGCTTGGTATGCCGCAGCTTCTTCATGATCTGGGCTTCGGCTAAGAAGTCCTTGGGATCCATGGTGCCTGCAAAAGGGGAAAAGAATCATTGTCACATTCGAACTTGATTCACATCTCTCAGACAGCTTACCCGATTTCAAAGTTTTAATGGCCACGGGTGTTGTGTTGTTCCACTGTCCCTCCCAAACGTCACCGAACTGGCCGGATCCCAGTTTGCGTACGAATTTGAGGGAAGTTCTGTCGATTTCCCACTGGTCGCGTGTTCGATGCGAGAGGCCCTCGGTGACGGGTTTCTCGATCTGTGGCGTCAGGATGGTTGGAAATGGGGGAGGGATAGAAAAATCAGTTAGTAAATGAATTTTCTATTCCCAAATGGTAAAGCGCATTTGTGTTCGGCTTGAGGTTATTATGGTAATGATAGTGCCAATTGAGCAATGAGTTTAGAATTCATTAATTAACCGTAATTTTAACATCGAGAAAACGAATGTTTGTTGCGTACCCTTTTATCTGATTTTAAACACTTGCTTATGCATACATATGTAAATATGTGTGTATGTATGTACATGCACCGAAATGAAACTAATATGGGAGGTTTCTTTTTATCTATTGCCATCCGCATGAGGCAGTATTTGCTGATTTGTGGCATACTTTTGGGGCTGTGGCCAGAATTAACTTGAGTTGAACCGAACATGTCGCCAGGTGTCGCCACTGAGACACGTAGCTCGGCTTTGGGTGTCATGTTGAGCATGGCCGGAACTTGAGCAAAATAATTGTGAATATAATATACAATTTACTGGATTCATCATATCTTCACAGATAAATTCCAAATATATAGAAATTCCTTATGCAAGTGCAAATCCATCGGTACGGGTAGGCAACTTCATAATTGAAATACTTTGACAGATTTGATTAAAAGATTTGTAAAACCGGGTGGAGATGAAGGTTAGGTTAGGGTTAGGGCCTTATTTACAAAGAATCCGTTTCATTGGTTGGTAGCTGGCGCTATGCTTTTTGTTGGATCTGTTTATGGACTAGGTGGGTTCAAAGCCAGTGAGTCAAAGTGCAAAAGATCAATGGAAAATTCAACCTTAAGTCAAGCATGCGCTTCTGAACGCTTCTGCTGCAATTGAAACGCCGTTTCCCTTCACTGGTTTCATCGGTACTAATTAGACACGCGATGTGAAAAGTTTGTTTTAATTCACGATTACTACTAGTGGGATTGGGTGGGGATGAGGACATGGATTGGATCCTATGCGATAGATTGTCTCGATTGCACTTTGAACGCTGCAGAGCGGTGGGTGATGTGTGTGGTGATGATAGAGATAGACTGGCAAAATCGGATTCGGCATTGCAATCGGATTTTACACAGTATTGCAGTATTGTAAGTTCATGAAATGATCGGTTAATTTCGTTCGCCGTGAGGGGAGGGTGACAGAGCAGAGTGGAGGATTCTGGTTTCGGTTACTGTTGTGTTAATGGGCAATAAACACACATAAACGCACATGATAACGTTTTTACATAGAAATCCTACCTCAAAGACACCCGAAAAGGTATTATTTGTCTTGATTGATTGATTTTTATTAGTTTGTATTTTAAGTTATTTTTGTTTTGAGTTATCGTTTCGTTGTAGTTGTTGTTGTGGTTATTGTTATTGTTAGTTGTTGTTGTTGGTTATTATTGTTTTACAGACATTATAATTTGTGGTGTTAATTAAAGAAAAATGCAAGAAATATATGGAAAATATAAGACAGTTTTAGTACACACGTGTTGGGCATTGCGAAATGAACAAACATAGGGATAAAAATGCAATGTTGAATGCAAATGTTAAAATGCACATCACATTTGGCTGCAGGTCGGATGTTGGATGCGCGATTAAACCAAAGCAAACGATGGCTGTATGGGAGCGATCTGGCCGATGGCTTACCTGTACACAGGGCTTGCAGAGGTTGACGCACAGGCCATCGGAATCCTTGGAATAGTGTTCGACCAGCTCCTGCAGGGTTCTGTGGGGTTACAAAGGTTCACATGTCATTCCGGGAGTTCACTGTACTACTATGAGCAATGGCTAAGCTCCGCTCACTCACCTGAATGTTGTGCGTCTGGCAATGAAGAAGCCGCCCTCGTCCAATTGTCTGATGCGATAATGCTTGACCGTATCGCCATCGCGCACTGCAAAACCATTAACAGTATATGCATATAGTATATGAACAGTAAAGTATAACAATTATAATTGGCAGTGCCAGTAACCGAATGCCTTGTTTGGCACGCACCTGATAGCGAATAGTCGTTGTGTCGGCTCTCGGAATCACGAATTAAAAATGCACCGTGCTCGTTCTCTGGCAGTAGAAGTTTTTTCTCAGCCTCAATGCGTTTGATTTTGCGGAAGTACCAGCTGCAATGATAGCGACAAACAGCGAGAAAGAAATTATAATAAGTGTTTACATCCGAGAGAGAGAGAGAAATGTGTATAAATATGTATGTAAAGCAAATGTTTAGAGTTTATTAAGGAAAACACTCTATCGAGGTTACGCCAGCATCAATCAGTCCCGGCTGCTCGGCAAGAGGAAGGGGAGAGGCGACCATCGTGGGTGGTCGAAATCTGGTAGACATGCTAGACATATGTACATACCTGTACAGTGTACACCCCCACTGTGAGTCATGTATCGTCTGGAACGTGACGACTATTTTCAATGGCGAAATGCACTTTTGTTTTTGCTGCCATCTAGAGTTCTAATTTAATCATTATGCATTTAAACTGTAGGTAAGGGGGGCAGAACACTTTATTTAAATTACCATTCCAATAATATTTACTACTGCGGGTGCCAATACGCTCCATGAAAGCCTTTGTATTAGCTGGACATGGGTGATCATGGATTTATCCATATACCGATGTGTTTATTATTCAATTATATTCCATATATTTTACATATGTATGTATGCGTACAAAAATATATGATGCTCTTCTTAATTGCATATCCTAAACCCATTTAATTGGATAGCTGACTCACGCGAAGAGACTCATCAGATAAACTTGATGCGAATTGATTTCGTTTTGGCATTTATGGCTATTGCAGTCTACAGAAATCCTCTTTCTCTCTTTCACTGCTTGTGTGGGGGCTGCCTACCATGAGTAGTGAGTTGTGAAAACTGAAACATTTCAATCCAATTTTATGCAGCATTAACATTGACCTTAATTTCGGCACAAAAAATACAGATAAAAGTAACTGGAAATTGTTGAACCTCTCCCCCCCCCCCCCCCCCCCCCCCC